>NC_091158.1:23681780-23844280 GCF_040958095.1 Procambarus clarkii
CTGGGTTTTTTGGAGCTTACAGTCTCCAAGTGGGCATTTGAAGGCATAGACGACGTTAGTCTCTTTTAAAGCGTTCTGTTTTGTGTCTGGAGAGTTTCTCATGAGTAGGCTGGCCGTTTTTCTGGTTTTATAGTAAATCGTCAGTTGTATCCTCTGATTTTTGTCTGTAGGGATAACGTTTCTATTAACAATATCTTTCAGGACCCTTTCCTCCGTTTTATGAGCTGTGGAAAAGATAACGAAGGACACTACAGCCGAATTAAAAGCAAAGGTCAACAAACTGATCGAAACTGTGAACGCCAAGAAATCCGGACTCCACCTGCCAAAGATCATTGGGGAATATAAACCTGGATATGCGTATGGAAATGTCAAGACGCACAAGCCTGGAAACCCACTTCGGCCAATCATTAGCCAGATACCCACACCCACGTACAGACTGGCGAAGCGACTCAACGGCCTGCTGACTCCTTATGTCCCTTGCGCCTTCAGCCTGAAGTCTCCAAAGGAATTTGTGGACTTACTGCGGGGCACACGGGCCACAGGGATAAGAGCCTCGTTGGACGTAGAATCGCTGTTTACCAACGTACCTGTGGACGAGACAATCGGAATGATAGCCGACAGAGTGTATCGTGATCCAGCCTGTACTCCTCTTGACATGCCAGAAAGTATTCTGAGGAAACTACTCCAAGCTTGTACTAAAGAGGCACCCTTCTTGAGCCCGGATGGGCACATGTATAAGCAAGTAGATGGGGTCGCCATGGGTTCTCCCCTAGGTGTCCTGTTTGCAAACTTCTACATGGGTACCATCGAGCAAAAAGTCTTAGTCGACATGAACTTGAAACCGGCCATATACTGCAGGTATGTTGACGACATTTTTACACAGGTACCTGATGTCAGACATCTGCAGGAGCTGAAGGAGGCATTTGAGCAGAGTTCCGTGCTGCGTTTCACTTACGAGATGGAAAAGGATGGGAAGCTGCCTTTTCTAGATGTAACAGTCATGGAAAAGAGCGGAGGTTTCCACACTGCAGTCTACACTAAGGAAACAAACATAGGAATGTGCCTAAATGCCAACAGCGACTGCCCTGACAGGTACAAGAGGAGTGTTGTTAACGCATACGTCGACCGTGCTCTCAGCCACAGCTCAGAATGGAAGCAAGTCGACGAAGAACTCTGTAGGGTAAGGCAGGTTCTAGTCAATAACGGCTTCTCCAATGGTTTCATCGAAGACATCATAAGAAGGAAAGTGAAAAGCCATGCAACCTCTGAAGAGACAACTAACACAACACCTATACCCCCTATTAGACTATTTTACAGGAACTTCTTTTCCACAGCTCATAAAACGGAGGAAAGGGTCCTGAAAGATATTGTTATTAGAAACGTTATCCCTACAGACAAAAATCAGAGGATACAACTGACGATTTACTATAAAACCAGAAAAACGGCCAGCCTACTCATGAGAAACTCTCCAGACACAAAACAGAACGCTTTAAAAGAGACTAACGTCGTCTATGCCTTCAAATGCCCACTTGGAGACTGTAAGCTCCAAAAAACCCAGTATATAGGCAAGACAACAACATCTCTTTCCAGGCGTTTAACAATGCATAAGCAACAGGGCTCCATTAAGGAACATATAATCTCTTCCCATAACCAAACCATCGCCAGAGAAATCCTAGTAAACAACACAGAAATCATCGATAGATACAGCAATAGCAGGCGGCTTGACGTTTGTGAGGCGCTACACATCAAGAAGTCAACACCAGCAATCAACAGCCAATTATTGCACAACTATATTCTACCCACCTCAAGACTCCGCTCCAATATAGAAGCATCAAGAAATATGGACCAATAGGCTTTCTACAAACACTTCTATTAAATACCCATTGTTTCTGTTCTGTCTTGTGTTGATACTTTTAATACCCTATTAATATCCCCTCATGTTCTGTCTTGTGTTAATGCCACGTCACTATATGCCACATCATCCCTCCCACCTCACTCAAATGTAGATATAATAGCAGAGATACGTAAGTTCTAATCAGTTGTGTATTTGTGAAGTCTTTGAAAATGTAATAAGTTTTACGAAACGCGCCCGTGTCGCGTCAGACTAGAAATAAAAATGAATTTTGGAGAAGTGATTTTTGATTTACCTCCAACAGTGAAGCGTAATGTACGAAAGATTGAGAAAATTCGTGTTAGAATTATTAATCTTACTTTTTCGGTCATATTTAATAATATATATATAAATATATATATATATATAAATATATATATATAAATATATATATATATAAATACATATATATATATAAATATATATATATAAATATATATATATAAATATATATATATATATATATATATATATATATATATATATATATATATATATATATATATATATATATAATATATATATATATATATATATATATATATATATATATATATATATATATATATATATATATATATATATATATTATAATATATATACACACATATATATATATAGGTTATATATAGGAATCTATATGTGTCTATATATAGACACATATAGATTCTTCTATATAGACATTAGCCATTTTCATTCTTCGTCATATCCAAGTCTGCTGTGTGATGCACATGTCTTCTTGCTTCACCACCCTGTAATGAAATATTGTTTGTTACTAATTGTTTTCAATAATACATTGCTTTATTATATAATATTTAATTTATTAATTAAAAACCGTTTCCATATTATAGAAAAAAAAACTAAAACAAGAATCTATATAAAACTATAGAATAGAATAGAATAATAGAATAGAATCTATATAGAATCTATATATCATATATATTTATAAAAATAAATATATATATATATAAATATATATATATATATATATATATATATTTATATATATGTGTGTATATCACGAAAATAAACACGTGATTAAGAATGTTACAATGTCAGACCACGGAGGAAGAATGAAACAGGAATTTCCATAAGTACTTTTGTATATTAAATACATCTTCAGAAGGACCTTCTGAAAATGTATTTAATATACAAAAGTACTTAAGGAAATTCCTGTTTCATTCTTCCTCCGTGGTCTGACATTGTCATATTTATATATATATATATATATATATATATTATTATATCCTGCATTATTCCAGCCCATTATTAGAGATAGTAGCCACCTCTTATTTTGGTTTTCTTTTATTATTAGTGCTCAGAAAATTAAATATATCTACATATTTAGTCAAAATCAGTTACATTATTTTATCTTATTCATAGCATAAATGTTCTCGAAGATTACTAAAAAGAAATTGAATTAGACTTCAGCAAATTGGCAAACTTTACCTTGTATCTGTTTCCACCGAGTTTGTTTGGGGCGTTCTTCAACATATCAGCAATACTTGTCTCAACATCTCTTTCAGTTGCATTAGTGTGGGTGTTGATACAGGCTTCTGGAAATTTATAAGAATTAATTAATATATATAATTATAATTCACTTTGCTATTCCCCATTCCACAGTCCTCTCGTCCTTCCCACTTCCCTGTCCCCACATCATCCCCACTATTCCCACTTCCCTGTCCCATCGTCCTCCTTACCATTTTCCCCTCCCCTGTCCTTCTTCCTCCCCCACCATCTCCCATTCACCTGTCCCTTTGTCCTCCCCAGCATTCCCCTGTCCCCACCATCCCCAACTCCCCAGTCCCCTCGTCCTCCCCACCATTACCCTCTCCTCTGTCCCCTCGTCTTCCCCACCATACCCCCTCTCTCGTCCTCCCCACCATTCCAAACTACCTCATCCGATGCATTCTATAATGGTCTGATGCTTCCATCAGAAAATTGGGAACATCAAATGATCTGATATTCCCATCACTGAAAAATAAGTACAGCTAAAAAAATGAAATGAAAAAAATAAAAAAATAAACTATACTCATGAAATGAACAGTATGGTAAACAAAACAGCTCAATTTCAATGCAATGTCACACAAAATTATTAAATCGAAATGAAAATAAATTGAAATCTATGAAAATTCAAATTATCAATGCAATCGGAAATATTGAAATAATATCGCAACATAATATAGTGTGGGTTGCTCTTACGTGCAACAGACGGTGCTGTTTTTCAAAAAAGGCATGGTTTTACCTGTCACAAGTGTGGCATCTATACTTATACTCACGAAATGAACGGTATGGTAAACAACATAGCTCAATTGCAATGCAATGTCACAATAACATTTAATAACAATAATAACAATAACATTTAAATATACTTTAAGATATAATCTAGAAGAAAATAAGAACATTGAAACGGTTCATGAACTCGATTTCAATAAAGGACACTATGGGGAACTTTGAAAAACAGTTAATGAGTATAATTAGACAGACTTGTTGCTAGGCAGAGGAGTAAATAATGAGATATATGGCAAATTTTGCAAAATATACGGCACACAAACATTCATACCCAAACAAAGCAAAATGCTAGGTAAGAACAAAGCAGTTGGCCCGTAGGGGAAAGAAGATACCCACAAGACTGGAATACAAGTCATTAACAAGCACACAAGTACTACACTACACAACAACCGCACTACTACCGGAACTGGACGAATCACTACCAAAACAACACATTGCACATCACTACCAAAACAACACAACACAACACAAGCATTGGCAAAGAATTATAGACCAGTTGCACTATCATCCCACATAATAAAATTATTTGAGAGTGATCAGGAGTCAGATTACTAGTTTTATAGAGACCAATGACCTCCACAATCCAGGCCAACAAGGATTTAGAGCAGGAAGATATTGAAATACCTCTTACAGCTATCTCTCATGTCCTCTACTTGTACAGTACAGCTACTTGACCATTACGACAAAATCACTGAGATATGAGATAATGATGACACTAACCTCATCTACTCAGACTCCAACCCACTCATATTAAATAATGATGTAAACAATAAATTAAAAAAAAATCCACTTATTAATGTCAACCAACAAACTCCCACTAAACATAGAAAGGACCTACGACATCTTACTTGGGAGCAAATCAACAAATGCAATTCATCTACAGTTACACAATGTTAGCATCAGAAATAAAGAAGATGGTAAGTTCCTTGGTCTATACTTAGATCTGCCCGAAACGCTATGAGTGCTTGTTGCTTTACAAGAATGTATAACTTCAAGTCATTGTACTCTCCCCCAATGTACCTTCTTGTATATAAAGAAAAAATAAATAAATAAACAAACACATAATAAATCAATACTTACTAAATTTTGTCTATTATGTAGCAAAGAAGCAGGTCTACGGAAGGCTTTTCTGTTGAGTTCGAAGCCCAGATTACTCGTGGTCTCTGAAATAAGTTAAGATTATAAGTATAAAATTTATAAAACCAAATAATAAATCTGGTATTGCTCAATTTCAGATGCAGACGTACTGAATGATATATCAGACTGTCAGCATGGTATTCGATCTGGAAGGTCCAGTGTAACGAATTTACTCAGTTTCTATGATCGAGCCACAGAGATCTATAAAGAATTCTGATCAAGAAAGAGATCTAGGGGTGGTTTTAGATAGAAAACTATAACCTGAGGATCATATTAAGAACATTCTGCGAGGGGCCTATGCTACACTTTTTAACTTTAGATTTGCTTTTAAATACATAGGTCAAAAAGTTTTAAAAGTTTTAAAAGTTTTTTAAACCTCTCGTGTATCATGAGTGTGTTAAAGCATCAGATGGTGCATTCAGATGATGAATATTACCTAGTTCCTTCATCTGGGAAGAATGAACACATATTGGTGCATTCGGATGATAAAAACTAACTACTGTAGTTTAATTGATCAACAGACTGTATATCATATGCAGACTGTATGTGGATCTGCGGGCCACTCCAAACAACAGCCTGGTGGACCAAGCTCCACCAGGGCTAAAGCACAAAGTGATATAGATGTGATAGAGAAACTAGGTCAAATGGAGGAGTAGGTCTGTATATTAAACAGCACCTGACGTGCACAGAGCTACTAAACTCAATGTGGTGGTAGAGTGGTGGGGGGGGGAAACATTGCAGAAAAAAACAAAAATACAATTTGGTCAACAAAACAGCATTGTTTAAAATAGAAGACATGGGTTGACATTTTGGGGGTAAGGTAGGTTACATTGAGTTAATTAGTTAGTACTTAGTTTTTATCTTAAACTGGTTGGGAGAGGTACAGTGTTGCTGTGCTGGTGAAAGAACACCTAAAGGTAAATTAAATAATGATTGCGAATCCACAAGAAGTTGACATAATAGCGCTAGAGATCTGCAATCAGGATGATAAACTTTCCTTAAAGAATTTGACAAACACTTGCTGATAGGACATGAAGTAAATGAAATGTATGTCAAGTTTTGTGAAATATATGATAAAAGCACAACAAAATTTGTACCAAAGGAGAGATGCAGAACTAGGAAAAGGGGTTTGTTCAACAGAAATTGCGAGAGGGCCTGAGACCCAAACACACACAAATGGAATCAATATATAGCAAGAGGCCAAACCCCCAAACATACAAGCGATGCAAAGATGCGAGAAACAGCAGCAGCATTAAGGAGAGGGACTTAAGGACCATAAATAAAGTGTGAAAATAAACTCGAGTAAATTTTTTTAACTACTCTCGACAGTGAAGAAAAACAAATATTCAGACGATTTGTGTTAGAATCATTAATCTTACACTTTCGGTCATATTCAACAACACAAATACATACACACACATTCCTGTTGCTGTAGCAAGTGAAGAATTACACACACAGATCACAATAACGTGATGCATCAAATGAACAAATCCACAAGGGCCGTGACGAGGATTCGAACCTGCGTCCGGGAGCATCCCAGACACTGCCTTAATCGACTGAGCTACAACAGGGTAAAAGGGTTGAAACCGAAGTTCTACTGAACTTACTGGATCCCATAGCCTCTCCGAGGCACAAACCAGGCTTTTACACAACCCCCCCCCCTGCACCCGAGCTATGTCAACAGGCCGTTCTCCCTCTTCGCCCTTACATCATCACACACAGATCACAATAACGTGATGCATCAAATGAACAAATCCACAAGGGCCGTGATGAGGATTCAAACCTGTGTCTGGGAGCATCCCAGACACTGCCTTAATCGACTGACCTACGACAGGGTAAAAGGGTTGAAACCAAACTTCTACTGAACTTCCTGGATCCTTTTACCCTGTTGTAGCTCAGTCGATTAAGTAAATGCCACTACTTTTGCAAAATTATTACGAGATCTATTATTCTATAGAATAATGCATATAAATGCATATATGCATATAAATACAAAACAAGTAAATGTAAATAATTTTACCTTGCACCTAGATCCACCAAGCCTGTATGGCGCGCGTTTCAGTACTTCGGAAATCTAGAACTATCTTGAATCTCTAATCTGCAATGAAACAATACATATTATTGCACTTACCAAAACATGGATGAATGTAGAAAATACAGAACTATTAGCTGAATATCAAATAAATGGACTTAATCTATTTCACACAGATAGATATATTAGATATTATATTATATTCCTTTCCTCCCTAGAATCTGGATGTAGCAGGTGCTCAATTGTCAAAAGTGAAAAATTTGGTTTATTTAACATACACGCCATAGACCGGCTTGGGAAAAAAAGTTCGTAAAACCCAGGGGCCATAGACCGGCTTGGGAAAAAAAGTTCGTAAAACCCAGGGGCCATAGACCGGCTTGGGAAAAAAAGTTCGTAAAACCCAGGGGCCATAGACCGGCTATGAAAGAAAATTTGAGAAAACCCTGGGGCCATAGAACGGCTATTTTGCTTTTTTCCCAAGCCGGTCTATGTTTTTTTTCGATGCCTCAGTGGCCCATGCACAGGTCCGTTCAAGGGGATTAAATAGCCGTTCTATGGCCCCAGGGTTTGTATTTTATCAAACTCATATTAGAATAATAGATCTCGTAATAATTTTGCAAAAATAGTGGCATTTACTATTTTAAAAAGCTCGGGTGCAGGGGGGGCCCAGTGGTCCATGCACAGGTCCGTTCAAGGGGATTAAATAGCCGTTCTATGGCCCCAGGGTTTGTATTTTATCAAACTCTTATTAGAATAATAGATCTCGTAATAATTTTGCAAAAATAGTGGCATTTACTATTTTTAAAAGATTATTAGAAAATTTACAGAAATGGTGCATTCGGAAGACAAAACCAATTTTTCACTTTTGACAATTGAGCACCTGCTACATCCAGATTCTAGGGAGGAAAGGAAGGACGATCTTACTGGATCCCATAGCCTCTCCGAGGCACAAACCAGGCTTTTACATAACCCCCCCCCCCTGCACCCGAGCTTTTTAAAATAGTAAATGCCACTATTTTTGCAAAATTATTACGAGATCTATTATTCTAATAAGAGTTTGATAAAATACAAACCCTGGGGCCATAGAACGGCTATTTAATCCCCTTGAACGGACCTGTGCATGGGCCACTGAGGCATCGAAAAAAAACATAGACCGGCTTGGGAAAAAAGCAAAATAGCCGGTCTATGGCCCAGCTGATGGCTGTGCATGAATGGCTAATGGCTAATGGCTGTTAGTTATGGAGCTAGGTTAGACTATGTATGTTTAAATCTCTGATTTAAACAGAGCCAGTGTTCAGTCAAATAACTGAATTTATCAAATCTTATCCTTGTATAATATACAAGCTGATGTGAGATCCCTGTCTACAGGTGGACTGGAACTATTAACCAGTAGGCAGTCTACTGTATTTTATCAAACCCTTATTAGTATAATAGATCTCGTAATAATTTTGCAAAAATAATGGCATTTACTATTTTTAAAAGATTATTAGAAAATTTACAGAAATGGTGCATTTGGAAGACAAAACCAATTTTTCACTTTTGACAATTGAGCACCTGCTACATCCAGATTCTAGGGAGGAAAGGAAGGACGATCTTACTGGATCCCATAGCCTCTCCGAGGCACAAACCAGGGTTTTACATAACCCCCCCCCCCCCCTGCACCCGAGCTTTTTAAAATAGTAAATGCCACTATTTTTGCAAAATTATTACGAGATCTATTATTCTAATAAGAGTTTGATAAAATACAAACCCTGGGGCCATAGAACGGCTATTTAATCCCCTTGAACGGACCTGTGCATGGGCCACTGAGGCATCGAAAAAAAACATAGACCGGCTTGGGAAAAAAGCAAAATTGCCGGTCTATGGCACAGCTGATGGCTGTGCATGAATGGCTAATGGCTAATGGCTGTTAGTTATGGAGCTAGGTTAGACTATGTATGTTTAAATCTCTGATTTAAACAGAGCCAGTGTTCAGTCAAATAACTGAATTTATCAAATCTTATCCTTGTATAATATACAAGCTGATGTGAGATCCCTGTCTACAGGTGGACTGGAACTATTATCCAGTAGGCAGTCTACTGTATTTTATCAAACCCTTATTAGTATAATAGATCTCGTAATAATTTTGCAAAAATAGTGGCATTTACTATTTTTAAAAGATTATTAGAAAATTTACAGAAATGGTGCATTCGGAAGACAAAACCAATTTTTCACTTTTGACAATTGAGCACCTGCTACATCCAGATTCTAGGGAGGAAAGGAAGGACGATCTTACTGGATCCCATAGCCTCTCCGAGGCACAAACCAGGCTTTTACATAACCCCCCCCCTGCACCCGAGCTTTTTAAAATAGTAAATGCCACTATTTTTGCAAAATTATTACGAGATCTATTATTCTAATAAGAGTTTGATAAAATACAAACCCTGGGGCCATAGAACGGCTATTTAATCCCCTTGAACGGACCTGTGCATGGGCCACTGAGGCATCGAAAAAAAACATAGACCGGCTTGGGAAAAAAGCAAAATTGCCGGTCTATGGCCCGGCTGATGGCTGTGCATGGATGGCTAATGGCTGTTAGTTATGGAGCTAGGTTAGACTATGTATGTTTAAATCTCTGATTTAAACAGAGCCGGCTAATGGCTGTTTGTTATGGAGCTAGGTTACACTATAGGCTAGGCTAGGTTAGAGCCAGTGTTCAGTCAAATAACTGAATTTATCAAATCTTATCCTTGTATAATATACAAGCTGATGTGAGATCCCTGTCTACAGGTGGACTGGAACTTCTATCAACTAATCCATACATCAAACCTGTCCCTTACAGCCCACAATCTATCATTAGGAAAACCATGTGAGAAATCTTTAAGGAATTCTGATAAAGAAAGAGATCTAGGGGTGGTTCTAAATAGAAAACTATCACCTGAGGACCACATAAAGAACATTGTGTGAGGAGCCTATGCCATGCATTCCAACTTCAACAGCATGTTGTGGGGTGCCGATATTGTGTGCCATCACATGTAAACCAATCAAGCCCACAAATACGTCAACATGGACCAGCATTACACCGTCTAACATACTCTGTCAGATGTAACAACTAAATTTGTGAATTCAAGACCTAATCTATTGCATAACACAGTGTTAGTACGAGAAAAACATTACTTACATTCGAAGCCGTGTTTTAAAATGGCGCGGACCTTGGTCTACTGACGCTCCACACTGTGTGTTCGTTTGCGTATGATGAACGTGTGACAATTTACTACAACAATTATTTAATTATTCTTATTCTTTATTTTACTATTTTTAGGGTACATGAAATTTCCAAATTATTTGCACACAATAATATAATTGCATTGTCATAACCTTTATATATTACGGAAAATACGATGACATGAACGAAGTCAAAGTGAAGTTGAAGTCAAAGTCATTCACCGAACGTATTAGTCATTTTTTTTTCTCCCAAACGATAAAACAAATAACAATAACAAATCCAATAACAAATCCACAGAGCATATAAGTGTAGAGTAAAGTCAATTTTATTCAGGAAAGTACATACATAGTTGATTTACAAACATAATGTTGGATTTATAGATAGAGCTAGTGCATACAATACCTAAAGCCAATATAGTAGGCATATAGCATTTCAGGCAACCGGGCAGTATATATGGACCCCTTACTCAAATCTCTGAATATGTTAGATATTAAGTCCCTGCACATACTCTCATGTGTATTTTATATATATAAAACGCTGCACTGTAATGTCAATCCTGACCCTAAAAGCTTCCTAGAAGGTTGTAACAGATCCCATGAGCACCACACCAGAAACAAATACCTGTAGGTGTGTACTGGTGCCTTATAGTGTGTACTCGTACCTTATGGTGTGTACTGGGGCCTTATGGTGTATACTGGTGCTTTATGGTGTGTACTGGTGCCTTATGGTGTGTTCTAGTGCCTTATGGTGCGTACTGGTGCCGTATGGAGTGTACTGGTGCCTTATGGTGTGTACTGGTGCATTATTGTGTGTACTGGTGCCTTATTGTGTACTGGTGCCTTATGGTGTGTACTGGTGCATTATGGTGTGTACTGGTGCATTATGGTGTGTACTGGTGCATTATGGTGTGTACTGGTGCCTTATGGTGTGTGTTCTGGTGCCTTATGGTGTGTACTGGTGCCATATGATGTGTACTGGTGCATTATGGTGTGTACTGGTGCCTTATGGTGTGTACTGGTGCATTATGGCGTGTACTGGTGCCTTATAGTGTGTACTGGTGCATTATGGTGTGTACTGGTGCCTTATGGTGTGTACTTGTACCTTATTGTGTATACTGGTGCCTTATGGTGTGTACTGGTTCCTTATGGTGTGTACTGGGGCTTTATTGTGTGTACTGGTGCTTTATGGTGTGTACTGGTGCCTTATGGTGTGTTCTGGTGCCGTATGGTGCGTACTGGTGCCTTATGGTGTGTACTGGTGTCTTATGGTGTGTACTGGTGCCTTATGGTGTGTACTGGTGCCTTATAGTGTGTACTGGTGCTTTATGGTGTGTACTGGTGCCTTATGGTGTGTCCTGGTGCCTTATGGTGTGTAATGGTGCCTTATGGTGTGTACTGGTGCCTTATGGTATATACTGGTGCCTTATAGTGTGTACTGGTTCCTTATGGTGTGTACTGGTGCCTTATGGTGTGTACTGGTGCCGTATGGTGTGTACTGGTGCCTTATGGTGTGTACTGGTGCCTTATGGTGTGTACTGGTGCCTTATGGTGTGTACTGGTGCCTTATGGTGTGTTCTGGTGCCTTATGGTGTGTGTTCTGGTGCCTTATGGCGTGTACTGGTGCCTTATAGTGTGTACTGGTACCTTATTGTGTGTACTGGTGCATTATGGTGTGTATAATGCACACTTTAGTGCGCGCGGCACTAGTTGGAAAAACAAGCGGGTTGTGCTCAAGCGTAAACACAAAAAAGTTTATAAACTTTTCACGCTGCTAACCTCAATTCTCGAGCTACGTTTTTCATTTTGGTATCAATGCGTTGGCAATAAAATTCTCTACAAGATCATATGCATAAAATGTCACCGAAGCATTTGGTATCCCACCACGAAGTAAATAAACACGAAGATGACTCGCCGTGATACCCAAACAGGAAGTAAATGTTCATACTCTTTCGTTTGTTGCCAGCCTCACAGTCATCCTACAGCGCTCATTTTGATATCACTGAACTCACAATAAAATTCCCCACCCAGACATATGCCTATCAATGTCTAATTATGGTATCGGGTGACCCGCACGAGTGTGGGAACTGGGCGAAGCATTAGCCGTGATTTCAGCAGGGACGACACTGGTGTGATGCAGGGCTTTGAATGTTTATACTGATTTCACTGTCCTGACATTATTTCTGGAGCTACGTATTTCATTTTTATAGCAATGTGTTCGCAATAGAAAGTTCTATAAGAACATGGTAGAGTTGGCCAACGCAGCGTCAAATAAATTTGCGGCGAATAAAATCTTACGCGTGTTTGTACCCGTGAGCGTCAAAAGTTTTTACTTTGCTCATGTTTTTCAAGTTTATACTTGTTTCACACCGTTTTTTTTTTTGTATAGTGTTCGGAATAAAATTCCCTACACAGACATATGCATATCAAATACAATTCCTTGGAATTCACAGCTGTAGAGATGACGGAAAACACACAACCGGAACCCGCTCTTGACACTCCAACTCACACCCGCAACACCCACAAAAAAAGTTTCTCTTGTTTCATGTATACTTACTTTAGTTTTCGTGCTACAGTTCTCATTTAGATATCAAAATATTCCTAAGAAAATAGACTACAATACTGAAACAATCTAAGACAATTATGTGTACTTACCAAAGCAAAGACGATTGTAGTAAAATAAGTTGAGCATTTTATCTCCACTCCACCTCCTTCAGGTACTGATTCCTGAAGTTGCTCAACAGATGTTCCTAGGTGGAGTGAAGCTGATGTAGGTGGTTATCTCTCTCTCTCTCTCTCTCTCTCTCTCTCTCTCTCTCTCTCTCTCTCTCTCTCTCTCTCTCTCTCTCTCTCTCTCTCTCTCTCTCTCTCTCTCTCTCTCTCTCTCTCTCTCTCTCTCTCTCTCTCTCTCTCACTCTCTCTCTCTCTCTCTCTCTCTCTCTCTCTCTCTCTCTCTCTCTCTCTCTCTCTCTCTCTCTCTCTCTCTCTCTCTCTCTCTCTCTCTCTCTCTCTCTCACTCTCTCTCTCTCTCTCTCTCTCTCTCTCTCTCTCTCTCTCTCTCTCTCTCTCTCTCTCTCTCTCTCTCTCTCTCTCTCTCTCTCTCTCTCTCTCTCTCTCTCTCTCTCTCTCTCTCTCTCTCTCCCTCTCTCTCTCTCTCTCTCTCTCTCTCTCCCTCTCTCTCTCTCTCTCTCTCTCTCTCTCCCTCTCTCTCTCTCTCTCTCTCTCTCTCTCTGGAATTTCATTAACTTTCTGCCACCCACAATTAAAGCTAAAAGAGGAGTTGATGATGAAGGTAGTGGTGGTGGTACTTCTTCAACGATCCTGTAGAAGAAATTGCAGGTGCTGCCTCCATACCGGATGGAATAAGAATCAGACGACTGATACTGATATGTATCACTTGACAACACCCCATGTCATCACCTTCCTTCCCTCCCCCCCCCCAACTTAATCAGTTCCTAGAGACATGTTATAGCAGTGCAGCCGAAGGCGAAGAAGAAGAAGAAACACTATTAGATAATCCCGATCCTAAGGTATTTCTAATATATCTACTATTTAGTAGTCGAAGGGTATAAAAAGGGGAACTAATCATTATTAAAAGTATAAGTTTTCAGAGACTATTGTCGCTAATTAGAAATAAAATTTTGGCAAGAAGTATATAAGTAATAAAAATTTAGAATTTCACTTAACTATTCCATTCATTTACCAAAAACGAATACATAATGACGTCGTCAGTAAATGAAATTATCAACTATATTTTATTCTTTAGAAAAGAGTATGATGCTGCAAAACTTAAACATATTTTAGTAACCTTTTATTCAAATGATGAACTCCTTGCTACCCAAAAAATATTGGCATCATGTAATAATAGTGATAAGTGGCCATTTGGAGTACAAGATTTTAATTATCCAAATAGTATGGATCGTGATGATAAATACAAAACGAAAGACGAATACGTTACATATATTTTTAAAGGCCTTGATTACCTGGAAACCAAAGGTAGATTAACGAAACCTTCAATCGATTTGGCTAAATATCCCCAATATGAATTAACCACCCATATAACTGTTATTAAGGTGCTAACTAAATTGTCGAGGCTTCAAGATAGTGTGGATCATTTACAAAATGTTGCCTTGCGACTAACGGAAGAAGTACGTAACTCTGAAGTGCAGAAAATGATAATTGAACTGGTTAAATTTACCATCGGCCACAGTCCAGTCAGTCACTTAAGTTCCCTTTCTAATGTAAAGAAATATGTGAATTAATTGGTTGGGCATTTTTACATTATTAAGATTCATCAATGTTTTTTCATTTATACTTTTAATATTTGCTCCCAACTTTAGATTTATTTATTATTAGAATAATAAACAAATATTTTATAACATAATCAATTCAGTAAAAAACTTTTTCATTGAATTTGTTCTTATTTAAATAAAAGTTCAGTAGTTGTTTCATCTGCCACTGCTCTTTCCCACGATCTAATCATTAGATTCCATTGAACTTCGTTGATTAATTGGCGTTTTAAAAAATGAGGAATGTTACGGTTGGTGTTGATTGCTCTACGTAAGCAGGCCACGGTCCAATATCCCATTCTAGTAGTATCCAAAAAGGAATTCACAAATTGATTGACGCACATTGCCTGCAAACTATTTGGGTTGTAGGTGTTTTTACATGGTGGTGGTGGTGATGATAAACCTTCGTCTTCTATAATAAAATGACAGATTTCTTCCTTTTCTCCCGTTTGAATGAGGTCCATAAAGAGATGGGGATTTCGGGTTATGAAAAGTACGTGTTTTACCTTTTCTACATAAAATGATCTGTATTTTTCACCACTATTCGAGCAATTAATTCGCTCTTCGCCGAATTTATATGATAAATTCGGTCAAGGTTTCCTAGGCTAATACAACATATATCATCACACTTTTCATCACCATCACTGAAAACCCAAAATATATAATTTTTAGACCATTTATCACAATATTCGGGTACCTCAAAACGAGATACAAGTTCATAGTTGGGGTCCCTATAAATTATATCTTGACGACACTCGTAATGAAATTGTAAACAATAGGGTTTATGTTGTTCCATCCTGTGAAAAACGTAGTTAAGCCATTTTTCATTTTTAAACCATGCTTCGTAAGCTCTCAAATCTCGGGTTAATTCCCAACGTATATTTTTAAACATCATGTACCTAAAATAATAATGCCGATTCAAATATTGTTTTATGGACATAAGCTTTTTCACCGCACCCTGATCAACTTTGCTACATGGCGATGGAATCGATATTCCATCTGCTATCATCATCTCTCTCAGAGCTTCTCGTTCCTGATTGGAAGCTTGTATCATCATCAGAAATATGGAAGGATCTATATTCCGTGATAGGCAATTTTAAGTAATGCTTTGGGTACTCGAAATTATGTTCACAGAACATGATGCTTCTTTGGTCAATGTTAGAGAAGAATTCCACAAACATATAAGAACAATAACTTTCATCTTCCCAAACTAAGACTCGCAGTATAAATTGCAATTGGGATGCTGCAGGATATCCTTCTTGAGTAGAACCCATCCATATTTTAATAGCATAAACATTTACAATTGTGTGGTTAGATGATCTTAATTTAATTATACATGGTTCTAAAGTAATATTTATATTAAATGAACAATATTTGTCTACATATTTTTCTATTTCGGAACCTGATGTAATCGAAGATGAAAAAGATTTAAAGGGAAATATGGATACCATGGTTTTAAAAGCCTTATGCATCTGAATATTCCAAATGTTAGTAGGAGTGCAGCAACTATATTTCTATTTTTATTTTGGAACTGGTAAATAAAATTAATATAATAATATAAATTAGTATATAATGATATTTCTTAATTACACGGTCAATAATAGCATGAATCGTGTGAAAAAAAAAATGAGGTAAAAATGTTAGCTGATCAACTATTTGTGAGTACATTAAAGCAAAAAAACCCTTTATGTGCAATGAGTGAGAAAAAAAATTAACTACAGATTCAAGGAGAACCAAGTTTTCAGCAACTATTGTCACAAATTAGGAAAAATAAATTAACAAGAAATACAAAAGTAATAATTACGTAGTGCACTCTGCCCATTAGGCAAAATATGTATAGTGAGTTACTTGACAGTGTATGCAACAATGATGTTGTCCTACTTGGTTAGGTCAACAAGGAAATTTTGGGATAATAAGTTAATTGAGTAAACACAAACTGTATTATAAACTGCCATTTTAGTAAAGAAAGTGGGTCGGTGAGTGATTGGTCGATCAAAAATTTATTTATTTATTTATTTATTTATTTATGCATATACAAGAATGTACATAAGGAATGTGAGGATACAGTTATGGTAATTACAGTCTTGTAAAGCCACTAGCACGCGCAGCGTTTCGGGCAGGTCCTTAATCTAAGAAAATTTTAAGGAGGTAAATACTTGCAAAATTTATAGACAAAAAAATGATAACAGATTACATGGAATGAAAAAAAAAAAAGATGAGAGAAAATTATAGGTACAGTATATTAAAGCACATAGGTAGCTATGATTGATTGCAATGACAGCTTAAAATGGTAGTTGACAACAAATTGGTAGGCACAATACAGCAGAAACAATATAAGATTGATTGCAATGACAGCTTGAATGGTAGTTGACAAAAATTGGTAGTCACAATACAGCATATGGCTAGCACATAAAAGAAGACAGCAATGAACACAATGATAAGGTTGTTTGATATTACATAAAAATTAGGAGATTGGGTACCACTAGGTACAGAGCAAATTTAAAGCTCAGTGTAGGAAACTAAATAGATGAAGTTAGGTACTTTTTGGTTTTGCTTTTAAATAAGGCAAAAGTTTTACAGTTTTTCAATTCACTAGGGAGTGAGTTCCATAGACTAGGTCCCTTAATTTGCATAGAGCGTTTACACAGATTAAGTTTGACCCTGGGGATATCAAAGAGATATTTATTTCTGGTGTGGTGATAATGGGTCCTATTACATCTGTCCAGGGAGAGTTTCAGAGCATGGTTTGCATTTAAGAACAGGGTTTTGTAAATGTAGTTGACACAAGAGAATGTGTGGAGGGAGTTAATATTTAGCAAGTTTAGAGATTTAAACAAGGGAGCTGAGTGTTGTCTGAAAGCAGAGTTAGTTATTATTCTGATAGCAGATTTTTGCTGTGTGATGATGGGCTTAAGGTGGTTTGCAGTGGTAGACCCCCATGCACAGATACCATAATTAAGATAGGGGTAGATTAGTGCATAATATAGTGAGAGGAGAGCAGAGTTAGGAACATAATATCTGATTTTGGAGAGTATACCAACTGTCTTAGAGACTTTCTTAGTTATGTGTTGAATGTGGGTGCTGAAGTTGAGTCTCTTGTCTAGGAATAGGCCAAGAAACTTGCCATCATTTTTATTACTGATGTTAATGTTGTCTATCTGTAGCTGAATTGCATTTGATGATTTGCTTCCAAATAAGATGTAGTAAGTCTTTTCGATGTTTAATGTTAGTTTGTTCGTTGACATCCATAAGTGGACTTTTTTTAATTCATTATTCACAACATTATTTAGTGTATGTGGGTTGAGGTTTGAGTAGATAAGGGTAGTATCGTCAGCAAACAATATAGGTTTGAGAATATTAGAGACATTAGGCAGATCGTTTATATATATAAGAAATAGAAGAGGTCCTAAGATGCTGCCCTGTGGCACTCCAACAGTAATTGGTAGAGTGGAAGAAGTTGTATCATTGATGGTTACATATTGGTGTCTGTCACTAAGATAGGATCGGATGTAGTCAAGGGCAAGGCCTCGGATTCCATAATGCTGGAGTTTAAATAAGAGGTAGTTGTGATTAACAGTATCAAAGGCTTTTCTTAGGTCAATGAAGAGTCCAATCGGAAACTCATTTTTGTCAAGGGCTGAGTAGATAATGTCAAGGAGACTAATGATTGCATCATTGGTACTCTTTTGGGACCGGAAGCCAAACTGGCAGGGGCTGAGTATGTCGAATTTTACGAGGTAGGAATAGAGCTGTTTGTAAATGACTTGACCCTCTTATTCCATCTGGTATGCTTCTTGTATCTTCTTGTTCTTTTTCTTCTTCTTCTTCTCCTTCTTGAGGTTCATCTTGAAGAGAGCTTCTCGTACCAAGTTTTCTTTGGATGGAAGAGCAGCGAAGCGTGTGTTGGTTGGCCGTCAGTGGATGTAAAATGTGAGAGTAGCCTGCGACTACTGATATTTATATAATTTAGCTGACACTGCTGCCATCTACTCCGGGCAACCAGCTGTCTCCTCCACTCTTTGAGCAACTTTTTGTAATTTTAACTGCCCTACTTTTTTTTTTTTAGTAAATTTTGATAGCAGGATGATTTATTGATTTAAAGTGGTGAGACCACAAAAAAGTTAATGCTTGCTCTACTTGGTGGAGGTTTCCAGGTAAGCAATCAAGTCTGAACGCTCATTCTTCTTCTTAAGACCAACGAACACCATCTTTGTGCCTGGAATAAATTTCTTGGGGTTGGTCAAGTAGATATCCAGATTTTTTTTGTCCCACGTGATACTCTTGTCCTTGTTGGCATAAGTGTAAATATAGCCAGAAGCCTGACCAGTTTGGCGGCTAAAGAGGCCATTGAGATTGGGTCCAGTTTTGTGCTTGCCGTTTAATTCAACAGTGTGACACTGTGCACACCTCTGCATAAAGATCTTCTTGCCTTTTTCCCTCTCACCCATCTTCTGAAAAAAACACACATTAACTTAAGGGACCGTCTGGTTATTATTATTGTTCAATGTCAACCAATATTAATTTTCTAGTTGTATATGAAAAGTGCTTAAACTGTCCCAAGTTTCAGTACTGCAGCGTAAATAGAAAGGGAGTTTTTTTTTTTTTTAACGTTTTTTACATATTTTCAAGTCCACACTTCAGAACACACGTTTCAGATATAATTATTTTGTGACACTTTTCTGACACATTAGATCTAAATCCCCAAATAAAGGATTTGGGGATTTAGAATTTCCAAAACATCTTTAGTTTTCCTAATACAAATGTTCAAAGTTCCCCAATTTTTTTTTGCAAATATGGCATGTTTATTGCTATTATAAAATCAATATATGAACTTAGAGAAAAATGAAAGCCCCCCAATGTAGAGACATGCCCTCCACATATACTGTGTAAGTTTCATGTAAATTTAATAAAAAAGGAATCAGTTTTGTAAACGTTTGTGTCAATTGAAAAAAAAACAGAAATGAATAAAGTCTAAGGTTCTAAAATCTGTGGCTGGGGTTGACATCAACCAATTTTCTCCAAAATTGGCATCCTTACACAGTCAGGTGTGTAAGTTTGATGCAAATCGCCCCAAAAAAAATGAAAAAAAAAAATATTAAAAAAAAAAGAAAACAAATCCTTTTTTTTTTCCTTAAAATTTTTTTCCAATTAAACTAATTATAATATTTGTTTAATATATGCTATTGTGATAGCAAAGAGTCGTAGTTATGATTTCAGTTGACACTTTTGATTGATAATCGATTTTGACCATTTTTGGATAATTTTCACAACTACTTCAATATATTTTTTCTCCCTTCCTATTTATGCTACAATGCTGAAACTTGGACTAGATGAAACACTTTTCATATAGAACTTGTCAAAAAAAGTTTGATTGAAATCGAATGAGTTTTCATTTTTGCATTTTTGGACCCAGATGCCAACCAGACGCCCCCTTAAAAGGTTAAGGTGTATGCTATTTATTTATTTATTTATTTATTTTATTTTTTTTTGGGGGGGGGAGCTGAACATCATTATATTTTCAAAACATCAATTTCAAATTATAAATTTCAAATTATTAGTGATTACAACTGTAATTATATCAAATTTTCCCAAACCAACGAAAAGAGAGAAAGAGAACCCTTGCCAAATATAACCAGGTCATCTCTGGTGGTGGCGTACCAGCACTCCACAGAGGTTAACAGCGAAATAAAGGCATTATAAATCTCAGTGTCATTATATTGGATGGAGCTGGTGGTAACCAACAATCCCACCTTCATTATGGTCATATGTTTCATACACTTACTTACAAAAAAGGACACTTTTTTTTCTTTGTTTTAGGATTCTGATTTACTCTGCGAGCACACTGCACAACCTTGAGTCAAAACACGCTCACAGATGGACTAAAAAATACTGTAGATACAGATTTGGATAATGTATCTAACCAGCTACAGCTTCAATCAAACACAGTTTGAAATGAGAAAACATAAAAATAAATAATTACACCCTCCTCCTCCTCATCATCAGCATCATCATCATTATCCCAAAAAAAGAAAAAAAAGAAAAAAATATATATATATATAAAATGAATAAAAATATGATATGGAAATGTGGTAAGGATGACCTTTTAACTTTTCGGACCAGAGTTTTTACAGCTACATAATTTCCTTGAGAAATTGATGCCCTCTGATTGAAACCCAAACAGAGGTACAAATAACACATACATATACATTTATTTACAAAAAAACATTTTTTTTAATTGTTTTATTTAATGAATGTTGGTCTCAGGATTGGTTCACCCCCCTTTCTATGACAAAGTTGGTTAAAGAATAATAAGTATTTTCTATTTGATGGATCATTAGAATTTTTTGAGGCTAGTTTTAATAAATATGGCTGTAAACTCTTAAAAACCAGTTTCATCTCTGAAAGTGTTTCATTAAAGTTAAGGTATAGGGTAACTGGTGTCACATATTCGTCAAAAATTCAACTGTTTTCCATAATATATCTTTCTATATACAAATCAGTGACTGCCAATTGCTCCACTCCATATATAAAACTTGTTGCGGCTTCTAAAAACAGCCTGTCAGTTTGATTACCCCAAAATAAGATTTGGGCATACTTACGAGAAAATTCCCCATTGCTACATTTTAGATGATGCATATTCAACACAAACACACTTTTTACTATTTGCTTACAAAGTGGACACAATATTTCATCTTTGTAGATAATATTTGATAAAAAAGAGTACATCCCAAAAGAATTATTCATATATCTAAGGCAGCCATAATTATTATAATCAAATTTCCCTGTAGATTTTTTACCCAACAAAATTTTGGCGGATAACGTAAACATACATTGAGGACAAATACTGTGACCACATCCAACCATATAATCATCAAACATAAAAACCATGTCACCTGACCCATTCATATCTAAACAAATGGGGCAAGATACAATTTGATGACGAATGACATTTTTCTTGATAGTTTTAAGGGAACCGTGTTTAATTGATATATCAATGACAACGTCCTTATTATCAGGTCCCCAGAGTCGGTTGGACACCAGGTTTGTTTGATATTTTTTTCAAAAATGGTATTTTAACCAGGACTGTAGAATTATTCTTAGTTTCAAAACATTCGTCTTGTCTAAAATCATGTTCATTTTCAAACAGATTTATATCAGTATCAATTGATCTGATATTTGGTGAACAATTAAATATAATAGTTAACGATGCCTTTTCTGCCTCTGTCATAATTTCTATGTTTCTCACTTTGATATTCTGCTGTTCTCTTGACCTTGTAGGAGAAATCTTGCAAGTCAAAAAAAGTTGGCAACCTCTTGAGTTTTTTGAATTTGATATTTTGTATATATATTTTTTTTAAATGTCTTCTCTTTTGACATTTCCCCAGGGATAATTCCATATTAAACCTAGAAGAAATATGAAAGATAACATTAATATTAATTTAAAAAAAAGGGAAGAAATGGAGTTGTAAGGAAGGGGAAAAAAACTCTTTATTCCATAGTTAACTATTCTAAAAAAAAAAAAAAAAAACACACACCTTTTTTGGTTTGGTGTGTAGAAACATGTCTGAAAAGTGATAGGGTAAATAAGAGTAGGATGGAAGTAGTAGTAGTAGTAGTGGTAGAAGGGTAGAGATAAAATTTCTTCAATTAGTAACTGTGGTCTCTCTCACCTCAATCAGTTTATAAAGTTTTAGGGAACATATCTAAACCCACTGACTGGGTCATTCTGTTGTCAGGATTAAATCATCACACAACAACAATTGACCAGGGAGGGTGGAGGAGGTCTTATTTATGTTAATGACACTGTCCTGTTTTGTTTTTTTTCATAAAGGGGGGACCTATGAAAAAAATATATATATAAATTAGGAGGTTTAACTGTTCTTTTCATTGTTATGATGTCTTTGACATAATTTTGTTTACAATTTTAACTCTGACACCAAAAGGGTAGACCTGTCTAGAAAAATTTACAATTGCTGGCAAGTAGTCTCTTTCCCAGTTTCCACCAGCCAATCCACACCCAATTAACGATGGAAAAATTACCAAACTGTATTTTCCATTAGATACTTGCACTGCTAATGTATTTAGACCTTCATTAAACCAATAAATCCTGTTTGGGGATGTATCTTTTAAAAGGCCAGATAAAAATTCATGATCGAAAGGTTCTAAATGTCTAGGATTTCTTCCTTTAGGTCCAGCATCAACAGTACATGACTGTAACTGCTGTATGAGTCTTTTAGTATAAAGGTTTTGATTTTTCTCCTTCCCCATATAAAACTGCCCAAAAACATTTACAACTACTGGTCCCTTTGTTACAGTGTTAGGATGACAAATCTCAATATTTCCTGGTTGAGGTCTATCTTCAAGCATAGCACGGTTTAGAGTGCCTATTGCCCGGCGTCGTGTATAAGAACCACAGTATGGATATATCTCAGCAAGAATCTGAGAAAGTCCATGAGATTTAACAGCTACACAGTTGAGTATTTGTACAAGCGCTATATTGGGGCTTCTATATACAGGGTCAGTAATGTCTCCATTAATAAACTCAAAGTTATCTACAAAGAAGAAAGAAACATTGGTTATATCATTACAGTCCATAATTATCTTCTAGTATATAATAATGCATTAAATATTAGTTGTCCTGTCCTGTCCTAGTCATAAAAGACAATTAACATACTACAAAAATTATTGTATTCCATATTTTTTTTATTTATTTAATTAACAAATATCTTTACAATCTTTTGCTCTCCTTTTTTTTTTAATGATTTATCAAGTAATTTAAAGAATATGTTCGAAATTTCACATGGCACAGTAGAACTATTTGGTTGCCAAAGAATATATTTTTAAGAGATTAGGATGTGTTTGATTACCTTTCTTGATAAATTCCTCCATTTCAGTCCAATAGTTTGTGAATTACTTCAAATAGTTTCAGTTGTATTTGTGATGACCGTGTTTGTATTATAATATATGAAAAACAAAAACTGTTGTATTATAATAGTTATGATATATTTAATATATATACGTTTTTCTTTTTTTATACCTTCTATCAAAATTTCATGAGACTTATAAGGGTTGGGTTTGGTATCCGTTTTTAAGTTGGGATTATATCATCAATAATTAAAAAATGGAAGTCATTAAGGGGAAAAACAAATTGACTGATCCTGGTGAATGTGAAACACTAAATAATAGAATATCTAATCATATTCGTTTTACATTTAATACCCACAAACGTTATTTAGGGAAAGGTGCCTATGGTAAAGTTGATCTTGTTCAAGTACCTACTATTGAACTTCTTGATCCTAGATTACTGCATCAAATACATGTGTTTCAAAATATTTACCCACACACGGCTTCCAAACTTTTTAAATCTTCTAAGAAGAAGCACAAATGAGGAAAAAAGTATCTACAAACATTTGTGGCTCGAAAGAGTTTTCGCCGGAAAAGGGATTTTTTAATGAAGATTGAAAACATTGCACGTCTTGATGAAAATATCAGAAAGGCATTCTTTGTTCAAGTGTATCGTGTGTTTATGGTCGAAACTGCCTATAATGTAATACACTGTCCACAAGGTAAATTTCTAGAGTCATCACAACCTACTAAAGTTCCTCATTCTTTGTATAATATTGAGTATAAATGTCCTTTCAAATCTAAATCTATAGGCTACTTTATCGAAATGGAATACTTAAACCCACGCGATTGGATCCTACTAAGGGAAAAAGTCGACTTATTGAAAAATGATCAGTATTGTCGTCAACAATTGCTTACTACAGTTCTTAGACAGCTTATTGATGTTCAATTAGTCTTATATAATACTACTGACAAATATATATCAGGTACTTATTAAGATATTAATCCTCAAAATGTATTTGTATCCAATGATAACATTCATCGAATTAAATTAATTGGTTACGGAGGTCTTTTTCTTCCTTCTTTAAATATATATTCTATAATCACAGAACCGATGCCAGTATTTCATTCCGAAAATATCCGCGATGTCTTTTCTAAACAAATATCTAAATCAAAACTCAATTATAAAAGATATGTTCAATATCTTTCTAACTGATATTTTACACGTTTGCCCAAACGAGATAAATACAGCGTCATTCCTACTATGTATGGTATCACTGTAGCCGTGACAATGTGTGTGATGTTAATGTGGGGTTGTGAAAGACGAGATAAAGTACGCCACATTTTAAGAAAAATTATTCACTCATATAATCCAACATTGATTTTGAATGATGTCTATAAAAGTCAAGAGATACAAAAAAAATATTATAGAATTGCTTAAAACCTCAGACATCGTTGAAAACCTAACCCTTTAGAGAAAAAATGAATGCCAATTTTGATTTCGATAATATGGAATTAGATAATCTTGATACTTTGATGGAACCTCTCTTAAAGTACATTTCTCCAGAACACCTTTTAAACACAGTCCATCCGAATTTATCAATATACCAGAGAGTTGAAAAATGGCGTCAACTGGAAAAAAGTAAGAATGTAGCATGTTGCTATAAATGTCACCAGTCAAATAAACCACTACACCTCCTCCAAATACCAACATTACGAAGACTTGCAGATGAGTCAATCGAATCTCATCACTTTTGTGATGACTGTATTAAAAAATGACGATTTATGTTTATTCCAATAAACTCTTAACTCATCTACTAACTTGTATATAACACAAAATAAAAAGAAATATAAAACTATAGCCTATGTCATTCCAATAAATTCATTTAACATTGATTGTGAAACTGTAAATTTTAATAATGCCCATAAACACTAACAACAACAGTATAAAATTGTTTTGCCTCATTTACAATATATTATAATTTGGTACTTACACAAATCTTATGTTCCTATTGACCAGGTTAAATTTCAACAATTAGTGAGTGTAGCTTCTACTTTATTATTCAGAATTAATATAGAAAAAGGAAAAGGAAAACTCCCATCCTTAGAAACATGTATATCATCCATGTTAACTTCTGTTTTGGGGCATTCACTACCTTTCTTGATGCTATCTTTTATCAAACTCATCTATCAAATTCCACATATTGTAATAGAATGGGATAATGAAAAGATTTTATCACATCAGTTACTAAAAGAAGGGAACCAAAATTTATTTTCACCACAAATATTTAAGGCATTTGATATAAATATATGTTAATTATACTACTGTTGTACAAGAGTCACAGTTGTTCCTGCCTGTTTATCCCATTTGGATAAAGCGTGGAAAATCTTGTGATCATGAGAAAATGGAGACCACAGAGTTCTCCCTTGTCAAATGAGTGGGAGGTATTGATGAAACTAAAAGGTATATGGAACTAAACATAGAACATTTATTTTTAAAGAGGATTATTTTGTCAGGCTGTATATAAGACAAGAGCAGCGTCATACTTGCTCAGTTGCTCTCTATCCACGTGACCAGGTTAGTGATTTTTAATGCATTTTTAGGAGATGTGTTGGCAGCTCAAGCAGACCAAAGAGGTGGTACATTTCAAATCTTTTGTATATTATTTTAGAACCAGATTTAAGAAAGCCATCAGAGATTGTGTTTACAACAGACCTACATAGGTTTACAACGGACATACAAACTCTTTATTCCCTGAAAATATGGATGGGATCAAACAAAGAAAAGAAACCACTAGTATCACAATTACAATTGATAGCACGATGCAAAAGAGATGAAGATATATTCGTCGAATTTATTTCAAACATAGATGAAAGATATACAATATTATGTGACTATAATTTTGATGGAAAATTGGATATAACAAGCAATAAAAGTGGATATAAATCCTTTATCAAAGACCCTATCCTATTTCTAAAGATGGTTCAAGCTTCAGAAGAGGAAAAAGAAGCTTTAGTGCAAATCGACGGAATATCGATTCCACCTTCGTCGACATACTACAAAAGTTATTATGAAGAAGAAATTTTGTTAAGAGAAGCACAAAGCTATTTTGGGTGAGATAAATATTTTAGTTATTTGATGTTTGAACCCATTCATTGGAATTCCACTGGACAATTGATACCAGGGATGATCATCCTCTTTTTCCAAACATTTCACCCATCGGTTGTAAACTTCAAAATGAAAACTATATACAACTCTTCATGTGAAACAAAAAATTGTCCGACTATAACATATATGGAACCAGACATGAAAAAATTTTATTATGAAATTATTACTGAACTACTTTATTATGGTAAAATATGAAAACTACTCTTTTCGTATTTTTAGGGACAGTGATGAAGACTGTGACAATATATGCTTTATTAACTTCAAAAGCATTGACAGAGTTTATCATGTGGAAAAAACAGAAACATACAATGAGCTAATTAACCGTTACTAGAAGAATGAAAGTATAATTTTTGTAACCGAGATGAAGGTTTATTATCATCTCAGATGAGGAAAAGTTGTAGTTTAGTAGCCCAATGCACTCGAAAAATTGTAAATTCTTTTTTTGGGAATACTGAAACCGAATATTGGAATGTAGCCACATTGCATGAAAATATGGATACCACCATTCCAATTCTTCCCCATTTACTTAAACAATTCATACTTAATGAAGGTTCAGAAAATCTAATGATTGGATTCTGGAAGAGAGCTGTGGAAGATTTAAAGGAAATGAAAAAAAAAAAAAATGGTGACTAGTTTTAGAAAGCCGCCTCCAGTCTCCACCAATAGTCCAGGACGGGCCTTGCATGCATGAGTGGGGGGTGAGGTGGTGGTATACTGTGACTTCCACATGTTTCAAAAAGCAACAATTGCTCTCCATTCACGTGACTAGGTCAGTGTTCGTTTGCCAACTAGTGGATTACCTCCTCTTGGATACAAATATCCAAGATTTGAAAATCATTTGAATAAATTTACAACATTTAAAAATTAGTCTCAAAACTGTATGAAAAATGTTGATTGAAATAAGGAGGACTCAACGAGCGAGAAGTGACTTTTTTTTTTCTTTTTTAAGAGAGTTTCCTGTTTCCTGTCAATATAAGACAGAGCCGCCCTCTCTTGCTTCATAGTTGCTCTCCATTCACGCGAGCAGGTCAGTGTTCTCATTTCATTTGTGAGGGGGGGGGGGGGTGGATCTCCTGATGGTGTGGCTGTCATATCTGTTATTTTATTGAAAAAGGGAGAGTGACTATTGTTTGCTCATGGTTCTCACGCAACTAGGTCAGTCAGTGTCCTTATTTCTTCTACTATAACGGATTTTTATTTAACAGACTGTGACAGGCCGAGATGTAAGAGAGCTGTGAGGATACTAACCAACTAAGGAAGAGTCATTAAGTTTCTTGTGGATTCCCCTCCCATAGCAATCCAGGATGTTGCGGGAAAGAATCAAAAGTAATAGAGGAGGAGAAAAACCATCTGGGATACCAATATCCACATACACAGCTTTAACCAAAAAAATTTGAGATAATTTTCAACATTATTTTGCCAGAGAGGCCATTTAGGGGTAAATTGTCATTTTATTAGAGATCAATTTTTTTTTTTTGCATAATGAATCCTTTCGACAAGATGATGTTTACTACGGAATGTGAGAATTTCAAATCTTTTGTACCTTCAATTACATCAAGTTTACAATTGTCTAACTATATTCAATACTTTTATAATTGTGGACTAAATATTACTTTAGAACGAGATTTAAAATTACCATCAAATTTTTTGTTTGGAACAGACATACAAACTCTTTATTCCTTGAAAATATGGATGGGATCTAACGAGGAAGGGAAACCACTAGCATCACAATTTCAATTTATACTACGATGTCAAATAGAAAACGAAGGATTCTTCATCGAACTTATTTCAAACATAGATGAAAGATATACAATATTATGTGTTTATGACGAAAATTTAATATAAGAAGCAATAAAAATGGATATAAATCCTTTGCCAAGGACCCTCTTACATTTCTAAAGATGGTTCAAGCTTCAGAAGAGGAAAAAGAAACTTTAAAAGAGATGATGCGAATCGATGGAATATCGATTCCACTTTGGTGGAATCAAAGGAATCATATACATCATTGACTTAAAATTTTGTAATGACTTCAAAAGCATTGACAGAGTTTATCATGTGGAAAACACTAAAAAATATAATGCACTAATTGCTCGCTTGGGGGTGAAAGAATATGGATCATTTTTTATCGAAATGATTGTCATCAATCACTCTATTATAAGAGAGAATGTATAATTTGTGTAACCCGTAATCCCAAACTCTTTATAAATATTATTCAAACTGGGAAAAGGATAAAATTCGTAGTTTTATCTTGAAAGATGAAGGTTTATTATCATCTCAGATGAGGAAAAATTGTAGTTTAGTAGCCCAATGCACTCGGAAAATTGTAAATTCTTTGGTTTCGGATACTGAAACAAAATGTTGGAATGTAGCCACATTGCATGAAAAGATGGATACCACCATCCAAATTCCCCATTTATACCTTAAACAATTCATACTTAATGAAGGTCTAGAACATCTAATGATTGGATTCTGGAAGAGAGCTGTGGAAGATTTAAAGTATTATGTATTTAAATAATTATAAGTTGATAATGGAAATAGTCTCCCAAAGAACAACTGATGTCTGAGGAATGGGAAATTAGTGGTACTTGCCGCTTTCACCAGTTGCTTTCTTAAGAGACTTTCCTAGATTAAACAACCGACCCACAATGATAAATTAGAGTGATCTCACCGAGGTGGTTGGGAGCTGCTTTTTTTTTTTTTTTTGGAGCCAGATTTAAATTGGCCACCAAAGTGTAGAGAAACATGCTGGCGCAACTCTCAACTCTCGAATGTGTACTTAAGTGGGATAAAAAAAACTCTAAGCTCATTCTCACTATGGAACTAAACGAGGACAGACGGATGGTGGGTAGCATTGTGAGATAAAAAAAATAAAATATAATAATAATAATAATAAACAGTGTAATTGTAGATCACTCCTTCTTCAGTCAGGAATGGCACAGATCAGTGATGACAACGCCATCTGTGAGGATTCTCCCGAAACCCCCTCCAAATGGAGAGCGCCATCAAGTGAGGATGATCCCGAAGCCCCCTAGAAATGGACAGCGCCATCAAGTGAGGACGGGATATACCGGCCACAGGTGCTGGATGACTCGTTTTATCAAGCCTCTGTTAATGATGTAATTGTGACTATTGCCGTTGGGCATTGTGTAGTGGATTATGAAGATATCCTCGACTTTATTGCACGCATAAGGAGCTTAGCGGAGATTGAAAAGCAGTATGCGGCTACAAATCCAAAAACATACTGCAATAATTTTGTTAAAAGAGTTATGAAAATACGAGCAGTAGAAATGTTATATGATAACTTCCGTTTGGAGTCACAGATCATAACGCCCGTTCACCTCGGTTTGGGAAGAATAGAAGTATGCTACAGAAAAATTGAAAGTGTTATAGAATGGGTTATGGCAAAGATTGTTATTGCCAATGCCAAAGATGTTTTGTTGTGAGTGTAATGCTCTTTTTTCCCACTGTCTAGAGGAAAATTTTGAAAAGGTGAATAGTGGAATTACATTATCAAAAATTCACTTCTATATCAGAAAACCAACAAATTGATCAAACTGTTCTAATAGACTATATTATTAAGGATTAGTTTTTAAAGGTTGAACACTAGAAGTTTAATGCTATTATTATACTTTGGATGTGTAAAAATGTGTAATAAATGCTGTTTTTATATCATAGCCTATCTAAATTTGAGAAGTGTGACACATGTTTTTTTTTTTTGGATTAGAAATTATAAGTGTTTAAAATTATTTTAAATATTAAAATTGAATTCACATCAGGTACTGACTCATTAGTCTCGTATTTGAAATGTATAGGGGAACTACAACGACATGACTTCCCTTAGCAATACACTTCAAAAAAAAAAAACATACCACTGAAAAGATTTTTTGTCCTAGAGTAGGTGGGCAAAACATTATTATATTTGTATGTTTTTAATTAGAAATTATCGAATAATTATTCAAATTATTTTGTATATGAGATAACAAATAAGGGGTTATGCATTCATAAATTTTTCTATTTACCATATTGTCTCCAAGAATATATAAAACTGTACCAAAAACAGATGTCATAAGTGTAATTGTAATTAGTTTTAATATAACTTTTGTTTGGCGATTATTTATAATGTTATTTGAATTTTGATTATTAGGTTGGTTAAGGTTGGTGGAGTTGGAGGCAGGACTTGAGATCGGGTTGGTGTTGCTGGGATTAGGGTTGTTGCTGGAATTATTAGGGTTGTCACTTGAATTATTAGGGTTGTTGCTGGAATTAGGGTTAGGGTTGTTGCTAGAATTAGGGTTAGGGTTGTTGCTGGGGTTAGGGGTGTTGCTGGGGTTAGGGGTGTTGCTGGGGTTAGGGTTGTTGCTGAGGTTAGGGTTGTTGCTGGGATTAGGGTTAGGGTTGACCAGACCACACACTAGAATTTGAAGGGACGACGACGTTTCGGTCCGTCCTGGACCATTCTCAAGTCGATTGTGATGAGGAGGTAGGGACAGGCAATAAATAGGCAAGAGAGAGCTGAGGAGGAAAGTCAGGTGTAGGGGATAGTAGTAATGAGAACTGCAGCAGGCCTATTGGCCCATACGAGGCAGCTCCTATTATAACCACCGAAGGAGATAGTAATAGGAAAAAGAAGAGGATAGCAAGGGAGCGTAGGAGAAGACAATGAACAGAAAAAGGGAGGAGAGAGAAAGAAAAGGAAAGAGAAAGAAAGAAATGGAAGGGGGAAAAGCATATGTTAAGTCTCGTTTGTTAGAAAGATTAGAGCATTTGAGTATATACTGTGAAAGGGAAGAGTCCACAGCAACAAAGCCAGGACTCAAGTTCATGTTGGGTACATTGTTTATAAGAACCGATTCTACAAGACGGCGTCTGTGTAGAGTAGAGGCAGGAAAGATTATTTTGGAGGAAGACCAATCAATGGGATGATTAGAATCCCTCACATGGCAGAAGAGAGCATTGTTAGTGTCTGCAGACTTAACACTTCTCTTGTGTTCTTTAAGTCTGTCATTCAGTGTACGGCCAGTTATAATAGGAGCTGCCTCGTATGGGCCAATAGGCCTGCTGCAGTTCTCATTACTACTATCCCCTACACCTGACTTTCCTCCTCAGCTCTCTCTTGCCTATTTATTGCCTGTCCCTACCTCCTCATCACAATCGACTTGAGAATGGTCCAGGACGGACCGAAATGTCGTCGTCCCTTCAAATTCTAGTGTGTGGTCTGGTCAACATACTTCAGCCACGTTATTGTGACTCATCGCCTGCATATGGTTAGGGTTGTTGCTGTGGTTAGGGTTAGGGTTGTTGCTGGGATTAGGGTTAGGGTTGTTGCTGAGGTTAGGGTTAGGGTTGTTGCTGGGATTAGGTTTAGGGTTGTTGCTGAGGTTAGGGTTAAGGTTGTTGCTGAGGTTAGGGTTAGGGGTGTTGCTGGGATTAGGGTTAGGGGTGTTGCTGGGGGTAATAGTTTCTATACTAACTATAGTCATTACATATTTTTATATATGTATAAATAAAAGTAAACAATTAATATTATTATTATGATAAATAACAAAAGTATAATAGTATTATGGTAATTAAATATATTTGTGGGATGTATAACGGTGTAATGTCTAAGAGAATGTTCTTGAAGTTCCAATGATATTAACCTCAAAATCGACCCAGTTTCACAAATATAAATATAAATTTTATTAATATTTGGGTCAATGGGATGTATTTTTGAATTAGGATATAAGTAGGTTTTAGCTAAATTATAATTATGTGGATTACATAGAGCTTTACATCCTTTATTAAAAACTGCTTTCTCAAAAGATGAAGTTTCCAATAAACTTTCAATATCCATTGAATTACTACAGTTCCAATATAACTGCTCATCTGAAATGGTAGCTCAAGGATGGGAAGCATCTTCTATAATAGTTTTTTTTCATTGTTTACTAAACATTCATTACAAAATCTTCGTTTATATTTGTCTCTTATGAGAAAAATTCGATCTCCAAAATTTACAAGACTATAACGAAAACATCCAGTATTAATTTTATTATGTAAACGCATAAATTCTATAAAACTCTCACTTGTTTCTAATTTGGAAATTTGTTTTAGAATTGAACAGTATGGATAAATTTTAAACCACTCTTTAAATCTTGTCCAAATTAGAATTGCCTGGATATTATTATATATATTTTTTCATCGTTAAATATTGTACATATAGATTTTTCATCATATATTTCACAATCATTAAGACACGTAAGCAACATATTTACATCTTGTAAATAATTACAATAAATATAATATGGATATTTAGTCTGAATATTTTTTTTTTTTTTTTGAGATATATTCAAGAGTTGTTACATTCTTGTACAGCCACTAGTACGCGTAGCATTTCGGGCAAGTCCTTAATCCTATGGTCCCTGGAATACGATCCCCTGCCGCGAAGAATCGTTTTTTCATCCAAGTACACATTTTACTGTTGTGTTAAACAGAGGCTACAGTTAAGGAATTGCGCCCAGTAAATCCTCCCCAGCCAGGATACGAACCCATGACATAGCGCTCGCGGAACGCCAGGCGAGTGTCTTACCACTACACCACAGAGACTGCATGAATATGTATCCGGAACATTTCTCGTACTTTTGTTCCAAATATAAATGTTAATTTTCTTAAAAAATAAAGGTCACCACAAAAAAGTGCTTCTATATTTGCTTTGAAATTTTGAATATTAGTTTTATTAAAAAATGCTAAGAGATTTGGATCAATGATTTTTTGAATATTTTCATCTCCTTAATAATAATATAATTAAAATCATCTAAAATCTTCTTTATAATAGCTGTATCATTTATATCTTGAATTTGTCCATATAATTTACCTATAGGAAGCAATAATAATTGATCCAAGGTATTAATAATTTTAGTTTCGTCCTGTTTATTCATTTTTTATTTGAAATTACATTACTTTAAATTTTACAATATACAATTTTTTCAGTAATATATACCATATCTTTTTCAAGAACTGTTTTTGAATGGTTACGAAGAAATGGAATAAAATCAAAGAACTGAGCAGCATTTTCTTCGTTAACCAATTTTTCAAAATTCGAAGGTGAAGTAACATCACTGAAACCTAGTATTTGATGTTTTCTGTGTGGAGACTGACTTATTAGTTGACGCATTTGTGAAACTGTCAGAAATACTTGACCAACAAATATACGATTGAGCTGTAAATCTTCAGACCTAATCCACATTGTATAATCCAAATTTGGAGTTAACATATTACCTAGGGCAAAACTTCCCGATATGTGGCTAATATCACCAAATTTTTTTTTGAAATTCTTGATAATATCTGTTAACACCTGTATCACCCATGAGGTAATGTCCTAATACATACTGAGGCGAGCATGATAAAAAATGTTTATCAAATTTTTCAATAATAGCAACATTACTTCCTAATTTAGATTTGTATTCTTTTACATATGTGATAAACTTATATAACTTTGAATCATAAACTAACGGAAATTCTTCCAAATCCCTATTTTTTCATTTCCAATATTTTGGGGATTGTATAAATGTAACAAATGGATATTGACATTTTGATGTTTCTGTGCCTCGTGTAATTTTAAAATATCACACTTTGATAAACTGATCATTGTCTTATTTGATCTTATTATTTTTATATTTGAAATATGAAAGTGTTACCACCTCCTCCAGCCTTTGGGTCATCTATTCTCACCACCTCACAGTCGATATTAGGGAATCCAAAGAAGTTTTTAAAAATTACAAAACATGATGAAAATGTAAATAAAATATTTGAAAAAATTTTCCAAGATAATGAATTGAAAATAAAGGAGGGTATTGAACATTTATCTACAACTATGATTCAAACTTCATTGGAACACGTCCGTATTATTAGTCCACCTAGTTCAGTGCAATGGGATATAGAGTGTGAGATGTGCTACGAATAAAAACAATTGCCCAACACATGAGAGAGAGAATGGAGAAAATAAAGAGGGATTACAGTTAACTCCACGAGAAGCTCAAATGGTATTATCAGATATATCATCATGTAATGCTAATGATAATGATAATATATTTTATCAATTATTTTTAAAAAGTCTTACCTCTCCAGATTTACCATCGCGAAGAATAGTCACTAGACTAAATATTTAATTATACAAAAAATGTGTATGTATTATGATATTTTATTTTTCGTTATTCTTACTATTCTTAGTATTATTATTTGGTTTTATTTATTTATATATTTTTCACCAAATCAGATTGAAGTAAGTAAAAATCTGATACTAAACAATAAAAGAAAGACAATAGAAAAAGAATCTTTGCCACTCATACCATACTCTATGGCTGTATATAAACATAATAAAAATACTAAATGTTATACTTATGTGTATATATATATATATATATATATATATATATATATATATATATATATATATATATATAAATATATATATATATATATATATATATATATATATATATATATATATATATATATATAATATATATATATATATATATATATATATATATATATATATATATATAATATATATAATATATATATATATATATATATATATATATATATATATATATATATATATATATATATATATATATATATATATGTGTATATCACGAAAATAAACACGTGATTACGAATGTGACAATGTCAGACCACGGAGGAAAAATGAAACAGGAAATTTCCTTAAGTACTTTCGTATTTTAAATACATCTTCAGAAGGTCCATCCTGAAGATGGACCATCTGAAGGACCTTCTGAAGATGTATTTAATATACGAAAGTACTTAAGGAAATTTCCTGTTTCATTTTTCCTCCGTGGTCTGACATTGTCATATATATATATATATATATATATATTAGTATATTTTGGTAGCAGTCTTTCCTGTAGACATATATTATTAAATATGACCGAAAAAGTAAGATTAATAATTCTAACACGAATTTTCTCAATCTTTCGTACATTACGCTTCACTGTTGGAGGTAAATAAAAAATCACTTCTCCAAAATTCATTTTTATTTCTAGTCTGACGCGACACGGGCGCGTTTCGTAAAACTTATTACATTTTCAAAGACTTCACAAATACACAACTGATTAGAACTTGCGTTTCCCTGATTTTATATCTACATTTGAGTGAGGTGGGAAGGGTGATGTGGCATTACATTTGAGTGAGGTGGGAAGGATGATGTGGCATTAACACAAGACAGAACACTAGAGGATATTAATAGGGTATTAAAAGTATCAACACAAGACAGAACAGAAACAATGGGTATTGAATAGAAGTGTTTGTAGAAAGCCTATTGGTCCATATTTCTTGATGCTTCTATATTGGAGCGGAGTCTTGAGGTGGGTAGAATATAGTTGTGCAATAATTGGCTGTTGATTGCTGGTGTTGACTTCTTGATGTGTAGTGCCTCGCAAACGTCAAGCCGCCTGCTATCGCTGTATCTATCGATGATTTCTGTGTTGTTTACTAGGATTTCTCTGGCGATGGTTTGGTTATGGGAAGAGATTATGTGTTCCTTAATGGAGCCCTGTTGTTTATGCATCGTTAAACGCCTAGAAAGAGATGTTGTTGTCTTGCCTATATACTGGGTTTTTTGGAGCTTACAGTCCCCAAGTGGGCATTTTCCCAAAAGCAGCCCGCCCAAATGCAGCAGCCAAACTTTGTAATCTTCTGAAAAGGGTCAATGACGCACCGGAAAACATTCAAGCGTGGCATAATGTCCTTCTGTTTGGCAATGTATGCCTCAACGTCCCTCCAAGGAGGGACAAATCACTTGCTTCCTCGGTCCTGAGGGCGATAAATGAATACCCAAGGGGGGACAACCTAGTTCGCCTGCCTCCCCGAGCAAAACACACCCACCGCAGAAATGGTAACAACAACATACCGGAAACGTACAAAATCAGAGCACAAATCACCAAGAAAATTGAAGAGGGAAATACCGCAAGTGCTATTAGAGTCCTCACCAGTGACGAGAAAATTGCTCCTCGAAACTCAGCCACAGCACGGGCCCTGCAAAGCAAGCACCCACCCAGAGCCCCTCAAGGCGACAACATCGTTCCGCCATCAGCCGACACCATTTCAGACCCATTAACCGTTGGTGAATCTGAGGTCTACAAAGCAGCCCTTTCTTTTCCACCTGGGTCAGCAGGCGGCTTTACAGGGTTAAAACCTCAACATATCAAGCAAATGTTAAATCCTGCGGTTGGTGATGCTGCACAAGATCTTCTTATGGAACTCACAAGGTTCGTCAACATGTGCCTGGCTGGTGAGATACCTGAGGTCATCAGGCCTCTCTTTTTTGGTGCCTCCCTCTGTGCTCTCAAAAAGAAGGACGAAGGAATCAGGCCAATCGCTGTTGGCAACACTCTCCGACGCCTGATTGCCAAGGCTGCTACGAGGGTTGTCAGCCAGCAAGCGGCTGAATTGCTGAAACCAATCCAGCTAGGATTTGGAATCCCCCAAGGCTGTGAAGCGGCTGCCCATGCAGCACGAGCATACATCACAAACATTTCTGATGAAAAGGCCCTGCTCAAACTAGACTTTAAGAATGCCTTCAACATGGTAAGAAGAGATGCAGTACTTTGTGTCGTACATCGCCATTTCCGGCCCCTCTACCCGTTCATACTATCGTGCTACAGTGGCGAGTCAAAACTGCTCTTTGGTGAACATGAAATCAGATCATGTGAAGGTGTTCAGCAAGGTGATCCTCTTGCTCCCCTTCTTTTCTGCTTAGTCTTAAAAGAAATCACCGAAAGCTTGTCCAGCGAGTTCAACATCTGGTTTTTGGATGATGGCACTATAGCTGGCACTGTAGACCACCTCTTGTCAGATATCAGGAAAATAAGGGAGCAAGAAGTAAGCCTGGGTCTCGTCCTGAACCCTTCCAAGTGTGAAGTAGTCTCCTCCAACCCAGACATCGTAGCTAGAATAAGGTCTGCCTTGCCTGGAGCCCATGTCATTAGGGCCGAGAACAGCACCCTCCTTGGAGCTCCCCTCGGGTCTAACGCCATTGAGGAGATCCTCGACAAGAAAATCGCAGACCTTAGGAGGATGGAAGACAGAATAGGTGACATCGATGCCCACGATGCTTTTTATCTCCTCACCAAATGCCTATCCCTTCCGAGGCTAACCTACTTTCTGAGGTGCGCCCCATCTTACAACAACCCAAAGCTTGACGAGTATGACCTCCTACTGAAGACCATGCTGGAAAAAGTTGTTAACCTCTCCCTCAACGAATGCCAGTGGAAACAAGCCACTCTTCCTGTCAGGCTCGGTGGCTTGGGTGTCCGCACCGCCACCCAAATTGCTGTCCCAGCCTTCCTGTCTTCCTCCTCAGCATCAGATGACCTGGTTAAGGAAATTCTACCTGACACCCTGAGTGATGTAGCGGGGATACAGGACCCCCACTACACGGAATGCGACACGAAATGGGGTGCCATGACAGACCCAGCACTCAGACCAGCCATGCCGAAAGCCAAGAAACAATCCAGTTGGGACAGCCCCATTGTAGACAAAGAAGCCACAGCTTTGCTGGAGGCAGCAACAACCCCCAGTGATCGTGCACGCCTCACAGCTGTGCAGGCTCCCCATGCAGGGGACTTCCTTCTGGCAGTCCCTATGTCTGCGACAGGCACACGTCTTGATCCGCAGGAGCTCCGTATTGCAGTCGCTCTCCGCCTTGCTGCCCCTATCCACACTGTTCACAGGTGTATTTGCGGCAAGGCAGATGCTGACGAATATGGATTGCATGGCCTGCACTGTGGAAAATCGGGTGGTTGGCACACTAGACACGACGAAGTCAACGACATCATTAAAAGAAGCCTTGCCTCTGCTCAGTGTCCAGCGGAGAGAGAGCCCCGCAACCTACTAAACCGTGACTCTGTTAGCTTTGCCGGCCGACCAGACGGAATCACACTGCGTCCGTGGAAGGGTGGCAGGCAGTTAGCATGGGACTATACTTGCGTATCCACCCTGGCAACGACATACATCACCCTCTCTGCCGGCACGGCGGGAGCCGCAGCGACACACAGAGAAAAACAAAAGTCAGTCAAGTACAGGCAATTAGATCAAAGGTACAATTTCGTTCCAATAGGGTCTGAGACCCTAGGCCCATGGGGTGAGAGTGCAAGAAGGTTTCTTAAGGATCTTGGTTCCAAGCTCATTGACACCACAAGAGACCCTAGAGCAGCAAGTTTTCTCTTTCAGCGCCTCAGTGTCGCGATCCAGAGGGGAAATGCCCGCTGCATCCTCGGTTCCTGCCCGGCGTCGGAGGAGTTCGAGGAAATCTACAGCCTCTAGGAAGCGAACTTTTTCTTGAGTCCTCTTAATGTTTATTTTTTGTATAAAATCAGATATGTAACTGTATAACCTTGCATAATAAAGTGTACATCATAATAAATAAAAAAAAGGGGGTGGTAGGAGAAGTGAACACTCTTTCGTATTCAGAGTTAAATGTCAAGTTTTTCCCTGAGTGCTCTGTGTTCCCTTCTCTGAGGCTGTGGGTCCCTATAATTGCACCAGTGGTGGTACCCCCCTATATATATATATATATACATATATAATATATATATAATATATATATATAATATATATATATAATATATATAGATATATATATATATATATATATATATATATATATATATATATATATAATATATATATAATATATATATAATATATATATGTATATATATATATATATATATATATATATATATATGCGAACAAGCCTGAATGGTCCCCAGAACATATGCAACTGAAAACTCACACCCCAGAAGTGACTCGAACCCATACTCCCAGAAGCAACGCAACTGGTATGTACAAGACGCCTTAATCCACTTGACCATCACGACCGGACATAATGAGGTGATAGCCGAGGCTATATGAACCACCCCACCGCCGGCACTCGGATAGTTATCTTGGGCATAGCATTTTACCAAATCACCTCATTCTTTGGGGCACACGTGAGGAACACAAATGCGAACAACATTTGTTCGCATTTGTGTTCCTCACGTGTGCCCCAAAGAATGAGGTGATTTGGTAAAATGCTATGCCCAAGATAACTATCCGAGTGCCGGCGGTGGGGTGGTTCATATAGCCTCGGCTATCACCTCATTATGTCCGGTCGTGATGGTCAAGTGGATTAAGGCGTCTTGTACATACCAGTTGCGTTGCTTCTGGGAGTATGGGTTCGAGTCACTTCTGGGGTGTGAGTTTTCAGTTATATATATATATATATATATATATATATATATATATATATATATATATATATATATATATATATATATATATATATATATATATATATATATATATATATATATATATATATATATATATATATATATAATATATTTATATATATATATAAAATACTAAAATGAACGTGAAAATGTTTTTGTTCATATTATGCCTCAAAATTATCATTTTTTCGTAGAACAAGGCCAACTCATCTACCATCCTACTTCCCCCCAAAAGAATAATATATGTTGTACATTATCAGAATTTCCTGAAACAGCATATGTTTTTTCTGTGGAAGAATCAACTACTTCTTTAACTATTCCCCAAAAAACAAAAATGTGTCGCCGACCTCTTGAGTATTTAAAAAGTAACATATATACACTAATGACATATCATTTACAGACACACCATTTAAAAAATCCACTAAAACTTCTCCATCATCTCGCACTCACAGGACGTATAAAATTATTAAAAATGATAACTAAAGGAGAAAATATTTATTTACTTTATTTACAAGATCCCAAAAGAAATCGACATTATCTTAAACGAAAACGAAAAAGAAAAAAACGTAATAAGGATAAAAAAAGATCATCATTACAAATATACAGTAAATTCCATGAATTATCTAACATCAATAATTGTTATGTTGATAATAAAAACTTGGTAGAAGCTGAAGTATATATTTTATGGAATTATGATCACATCACTATAAAAAATGAAGACCAGGAAGACTGTTATCTCCAACAGCAAAATCTTCCAGAAGCTTTAGCCATATATTCCAAATATGTCCGCTTTACTTGTCCAATTTGTTTAAATGAAAATAGCGATAAAGATCTTATAATGTTACATTGTGGTCATGGTATATGTATTTCTTGTTACCAGATGGATGACTTTGACAAGTTATTTTGTGCCATATGTCGATGTTATTATCCACAAGTTTTAAAGGGTATTGGTTCCTCTCAATAATTGTTTAAATATTTCCAAGTGGCTGTATACTGAAAAGTTGGTATAGATATAGCTTTTACGAAATTGGGAAAGTTGTTGATTAAAAAATTTTCCTCTTTTAATATGATTTTTTAAAATACATACTACACTAATACTATTATCTTCGACCGATATAATAACATGTTTTTCCAATTGATTTAATAAATAGTATAGCCACTAATAAAATTTCTCCAATTTCCTGACAAACATTTATTTTTAAAATACCGTTACTGGTGATACTCAACATATTTTTATCACTTTTATTTAAATAGATTACAGATATTGTTTGTAATGAGGATAAATTTGGTTGTGTTACCACATTCTGTTGAAATTTTAATCTACCCTCAGGTGCTACAGGGGGGGATGAGAATAAGAGAAAACATTCTTCTTCCAGATTGGGAACTTTTTTCCATAAATGAGGTATAATCTGAGTGTTTAGTACATTCATGAAGTTTGAATTCTTTATTAGTATTTCCTTGCTCGCAAATTTCATTAGTAATTGACGCATCCAATAAGAACTTGGCATCTTGAATGTAGACATTAATTGTGGCTGTTGACAAACACTTCGGGCAATATTTATACTCGATGGGAATATTAAGAATCCAACAGAAAAATCCTGAACATTGTAAACAATAGTAAATGTTTTGTATTAGATATATACATTATATTTTTTAAATAATACAAAAAATAACTACAATGAATAGTAATAACTGCTTACAACATGAAAATAACATACTTTTAGAATTAGAAAATTTAATAATTGAACAATATATTGATGAAATTGATAAAATTATGAAAATTTTTGTTCAATATCTCGATTATATTCGTTATGTTCTAAAATTATGAATATATTTAATATAGCCGTATTGTAGGTATTGTAGTATTGTAGGTTGACGGTGGCTCTCTCACTTGCCAGGACCAGCTGCTGGAGCCGTATTGTAGTATTGTAGGTTGACGGTGGCTCTCTCACTTGCCAGGACCAGCTGCTGGAGCCGTATTGTAGGTTGACGGTGGCTCTCTCACTTGCCAGGACCAGCTGCTGGAGCCTGGTCCACAGGTTAAGTACACACACACACACACATGTAGATATGATAATGTAGATAGATAGAGCCCAGTGAGCTCAGGAATCTGTATACCGGTTGATTGACAGTTGAGAGGCGGGACCGGGGACCCAGGGCTCAACCCCCGCAAGCACAATTAGGTGAGTACACACACGACTCGTAATTCTGTGGCGCGGGTTGGAGTCACGCACCAGGCAGAAACAAATGGGAAAAGTTTCTTTCACCCTGAATGCCCCCTGTTACCTAGCAGTAAATAGGTACCTTGGAGTTAGTCAGCTGTCACGGGCTGCTTCCTGGGGGTGGAGGCCTGGTCGAGGACCGGGCCGCGGGGACACTTAAAACCCGGAAATCATCTCAAGATAACCTCAAGAAGATAGCCTCTATATTTCTATCTATTTTATTACCATCACAAAATTATAGTTTAATTTTTAGTTTAGTCGGTATATCATTAAATAGCATGTTTTGTATTGATTTGCATAAAGAAAAACTTCAACAAATTGTATCTGTATATTATCTCTATATTATTCCTGATTTTCAAAAGTTTATTTATGATAATATAAGCAAAGATATACGACAAATTCGGAATTTTCAACGTGAGATAACTGCAGGGAAAATTAATAACAAAATTAGTAATATTAACAATAATAATAATAATAATCCTAGTCTTTCTTGTTTAGATAAAATTGCTCAAATGAAAGAAATTATTACAAATAATTATACAAAATATATGGGTGAAATGTTTTCTGTGCCTGTAAGCTTAACTTATGTAAATTATACAAGTATTATATTGTGCTTCAGCACATATATTCCTATTCATTACTATTCCTCTAATACACATATACTTACCCCCTCTAATATAAAATTTTTGGTAAATATATAAAAAAATGGATGAACATGTTATTGATCAAATATTTAGTAAATACCTAAACAAAAGTGATTTGTAATGTATAAAACAGGAATTCAATCGTCCTATTTTTAATCCACGTACGCAACGAGAAATTATAACATATGTCGAAAATGAAGATGAAGAAACCAATAAACAACAATCTTCTCCTCCTATATCCACACTACAAAGGCGCAAAAAACGTTTATTACTTAACCCATCTAGTTTGAAGAATTATAAGTGTACGTTTGAAAAATTTGGCCGTTTTAAGCTTCAGCAAGTGGGTCGGGAGGCACCGGTTACACCAGATTTGATAAATATATATAATGTATATTTATATCGGGATGCCAATTTAAATTATATGACGCGTCTAACCAACGTTCGAACACTAAACAAGTACATCGTAGGTCCCATTCTTGGACAAGAAATGCGCCGCAACAATAAGCCTATTTTAGATAGCCGTTTGATCGCTCAGACGGTTGCTAGAATATGCAATTTTTCTCAGTCTGAACATGCTTACAAAATTTTACTTATATACCATACAGGTCTTCGAGCCAAAGAAGCCAACAATGTAACTTATCGTAATGTTGTAGATGCATATTACCCAGCCACTCAGACTGTAGTTTTGCCAGTAGTATACAGTAAACACGGTAAGGATCGCAACATTCCCTTATTAAAAGGAGGGGCTTCCACTTTTTTTATTCAATACCTCATTTCCTATGCAAATAAGAAGATGTTACGATTAACTCTACTGAAATATCCTAGGACAAATATAGCTGATCATTTGGATAAACCTATTTTTGATTCTAGTTACCAGAGTACACATAAAGTTTTTAAAAGTTATCTTTGGAAAGTTGCTAAAGAAAGAAATCAGAAATTATCCCCTAATGAAGAATATAGTGTTCAAGAAGATTTAAAAGGGGCAGGTCTCCATTCACTCAGAGCTGATTTTGCTACACGTACTTTTAACAGTCTTTCAAGACAATTAGGTAAGAATCATATTTTACCTTTTAAAATTATTAGTGAAATTTTAGGACATTCAAACGTTAAGGAATTTTTAAAAAGTTATATTAATCAAGGTGAAATAATCATGGAAGGTGGAAATGAAGAAGATGAAGAATTTAGTGGTGAGGGTGGCGTTGGTGAAGTTAACCAATTGCTTACAAATGATGAAAGTATTCACTGGCGTAGCAATGCACGAATGGCCCCACGACACCGTTATCGTCATATGAATGTAAATACAATCTCTAATTTGGAAGATCACACTTACCCATTGGCATCTAAAGAAGCTTCACCAACCATAAATAATAATTCTCTATCAATATCTTATAATAATAATAATATACTTACTAATACAATTACAAATAACCCTATTAATAATATTGGTGCAACTATTACTATTGATACTGCTACGACTAATGCTGCAGTTAATAATATTAATAATAATATTATTAATAATAATAATAATAATCGAATCGTTTATATATAAATAAAAAAATATGTAAATAAATAATTAAATATATATTATATATATATATAACATGCAATCTTCTAACATTTATAATATATATATATATATATATATATATATATATATATATATATATATATATATATATATATATATATATATATATATATATATATACATATATATATATATATATATATATATATATATATATACATATATATATATATATATATATATATATATATATATATATATATATATATATATATATATATATATATATATATAAAATGGACAATAATTGTTTATTGTTAGCTTTCAACTACATTCAAAAAACATCTTATGAACCAAATGATAGTTATTATAATCCCCGTCTTTATAAAAATCATATTCTTTATGAAGCTTCTGTTTTAGTAGTAAATAGGTCTAATGGTTTTTGTAATGTAGATAAATCAGCTTTTCATTTCCCTCTTAAAAATATTTATACATCTCTACATTTAAAGGCAGATGAAGATGAAATGATTAGTGATGATGACGATGATGATTTGAATAAGTGCCTAGAATTGTTAGTAACCAAGTTTAATGTAAAATATGCTTGGGTTTATTTAATTAATCAAATCCTTTTTAAATTACCGGTATTGCAGTATCTTACTGTCTTTAATATAAGGAGTTCAACTATCTATAAATTTGGAGAAGAAATTAAATTAGATGAATATTCCATACCAAGATCTATTCAAGTTTATAATAAACGTAATAATTTTCCACCACCTTCACATAGTATAACTAATCTTTGTCAAATGCTCTCCAAAAATTTAATTAGAGGATATCAAGATTCTTTGAAGACTATTAATTTTTATTCAGATAGTAAAAAGAACCCAGATTGTAGACATTTACATTGTCCTTTACATTTCAAAGCCACCAAGAGTAATTCAATGTGTGCATGTTTATTAAATGAAATAAATCGCCTCATTCTCATGTTTTTATCCGCCAGTCAAGATCTAAATTTAACCGAATATAAAGAATATATTAAATGCAATCCAAATCACAATGATCGCTTCTGTCAATTCATGGCTGGACGTGAAGTTGAATTCAAACTACAAACGCTACTACTCAGTATGATTTATCCCGAAAAATTTCATTGGGACTGTTATAGAAATGAAAATGGGACTTATGTGTCAGTAAAACTAATAGATTATCCAAGGAAAAATATAGATAAATATAAATTAATTAACTGGCAAACTAGTCAATTTTCTAAACTTATTATGACGGAAAAATCAATCAACCATCAAGATTCTAAATTCATTCAAAATATTATGATATTTTTGGGGTTTGATGAAATATATAATGTACATTTATTACCTTAGTAAATAAAAATGGAATCTATTATTAATAATAATTTATATTTACCTACATCATCTGATAATTCAAGAATACTGTCTTCAGAATCAATATCGTCATTACCTTTATTTTCACAAATTTCTTTAGAACCCGAACCCGAACTCGAACCTGAACCTAAACCCATACTTGAACTTGAACCAAGACCTAAACCTAAAATGGAACCAGAATCAAAACTAGAACAACAAAGACAACCAGAACTAACAGATTTGCCATTTTCGTCTCCTCCTCTACCATCATCTCCTAGACCACATTTCCCCAAAAAGGATAGAGGTAGTTTATACAGTCATGTATTTGATTATAAAGTGAAAAAGAATAATAAAGAATTTCGACGATATCTATTGAAAATATACATTCAACAAAAATGTTCTCCTAAAAACAATGATGATGAAATGTCTACATTTATTTATGAATTTGGTAATCAAAATCTAGAGGATATGGACGATGAAGAATTGAGAAATATTATAAATATGATAACTTTGGTACAAAATATATTATCTGATCACTCTTATGTTAAAGACTTCTTTCAATTATTTAAAAATGTTTCTGAACAAATTAAAGACATTGCTCTCCAGAAATATCCACAGTATTTATCGTCAATAAACCTGATTTTAAAGCAGATTATAATTAGTTTACAACGCATTGAAAATAACAAGAATGAACATGTTGACAAATTATTAATGCTTCTTTCATTAGACATGAAAGATATGAAACACTATCAACCAACGTCTTCTAGTACAATAATAATACATGCTTTGGTTCAAACTGGAATAAGTTTAATTATGTGTGGTATAATAGAATTTATTAATAATCGGGGTAAGGTTCAGGCAGAATACGAAGCCCATGAATTCTTTAATTTAAAAGAACATGATGAAGAATTAATTGAAAATGTTGAAGACAATGATGATAATCCAATAAGAAAAAGATTCAAACCTTCTTCATAAAAAAATATTTAAGCATCATATGTGTTCAAACATCAGGTACCTTAGAAAAATCTTACAATACATTATGCCTACTATACAGTCCATCTTGGATCCATCAGTGACAATGAAACAGAAGTGAAGTGCATGTTGTATGATTATATAAAAGGAGTTGAATATCATCTGGGCCTTCAGTTTATTAGCAGTCAGGATGCCCTCCACATCCTCTCCTTAAGGACAAACTGACATAATGGGAAATTACTTGGAGAAAGCTGAAACGAACCCAAAATCTAGAAGTCCAAGTCCCTTTTTAGAAGAGGGAACAATGGATGTTAGGTAATAATACGAATATATAGATGTTTATATACATTTTTTACAATATATTTTTTTTTATTTTAATATATGTTTATGTTTTTTTTTTTTTTTATTTTTAGAACAATCTACACAGCAGTTAATGTTGTCCCCCCTCCCGCCTGAAATGGTTATAATAGAGGAAGATGATGAACAAGAGACGAATGATCTTGGGATATTGGAAATGGAACTCTGTATTATTAAAGAGAAGAATGTCGAAGGTGAAGAGAAGACTCACATAGTGTTCCAGATGCCAGCTAAAGTACCAGATTTATTATTAACGGGAGCGGATCCAAAGAATAATGTGTCTCATCAAGCAAGTACCTACAATATTCTCATGGCAGATGTGTCAGGATCCATGTTCATTTACTGGAATGGTGTAATGACAGGGTGGAACGAATATGTGGCACCTTATTTGGTAGGGAGAACGAATCTGTTCGTGTTTGGCAGTAAAGTTGAATTAAAACGATCAGAAACAGACCTAATATATAGTGATTTTGCTAATGGTCGTACAGATTTGACTGGTGCCCTACAAACTATTGTACATGAAGTTTACCAATGTAAGGAGAGGTATATCAAAGTGTTTCTTATTACTGACGGCCATCATAATACAACATTGATTTAGCCAAGTCATGTTATTGACAAAATGAATGAGGTTGAGAATAAGATTTGTGAGGTTTTTGTGTTAGGTGTGGGATGTGACTTTCCCGTTCAGTATAGTCTGGATATAAGGTCGCGTTTGCACAATGGTAGTACCAATATGCCTTCACTTTTCTGGGCGAAAACGTCAGATGAATTAGAGGAAGAGATGAAGAAAATTGGTGGATACATATCTGATGGAACTTCACCGATCCTGAAGTTGTCAGTGAAAGGTTTCTTACTGCCAGGGGGTATAGCCAAGGACAAATTCTACCTGAATGAGTGGGTATATTTTCCCTGTGAACAAGAACAAGTGAAACAACTTAGATTAATATATGGTAATAATGGATGTCACATTTCACCCCAGTTTCGTCGTATATCATTATTTGAGTTGAATGAAGTATTTCGACAGTGGAATTCTGTTATTATTCAAATTAATAATAAGGAAGAACCAGTTCCTTCAGATGTATTACCTTTGATGGAAAGAATTTTGAAATCAATTAAAGCTAGTGAGGAACTCAGTAGTAGATCTATTCGAGATCGGTTAGAACAAAAAGAATTTAAGAAATATGAATTAGAGTTAAGATCCTTGCTTAATAAAATAAGAGTAATATTAACCACTGAAAAATTCCAAAATGAAATAGATCTGGCTGAAAATATTCTGAGTACAACAGTAAGAGGTGGAAAATATGAAACTAAATGTCTTCAGATGAAAGGTCATTCAGATGAAGATTATAGAAATGATTGTAAAATGTTCATGGAGATTTATGAAGAACAAAAAAAGTTGATAATGCGCATTAAAAATGATCCAGATGATTATTGTCAAGTAACAATGACCTCCACTATATCTGACTTGCAAGATCGAGATTTCCCCACGATGCTGAATAGTAATAATAAATATGAGTTTTTAAAACTGTTTACGATCTCTGGCATTCCCGTGTATGCTCCACATAGTGACTCTGTAACAATCAATCCATGGTCATATAGTGTTAGAAGTATACTGAAATGGCCATATACTATCATGAGCCAGGTTGCCATAGAAAACAGCAAAGAAGTGGAGTTGGTATCTGATAATAACTTTAATGCCATAATCCCGATCTTTTCTCAAGATGCTTCAAAAATTATGGCCCCATTAATGGGTACAAGACTATGCGATGTGTGCGACTTATGCAATCACAAAAAATCCACACATTATTGATTTTGACATTCACATGGCAGCTTTAGGAGTGACCTGGATGAGGATTCTGTTTGAAAACCCAACTCAGCCTAGGCCCGAGTTTGTGCGATTGCGTATTGCACACATAGAAGCAACAGCAACATCGGGGTATCTCCACCGACCAAGTTTTAAGAAATATTGGCAAGTGCTTATCAATGACACGGCCCAAGCACTCATGACAGAGTTTTGAAAGAAATCTGGGGGAAAAACCCATAAAATGTGAGTCACTAATTAAACCTATGTTTATACTTTACTTACATCAACGAAGTGATGAGACTCCTCTAGAGGACAAAGTTGTTATCAAAGTTGTGAGGATGATTCTCTTAGAATACATTGGTCTTTGCCTTTCTAAATATAAGAAACAGGAAAAGAATTCCACACTCTTCACTGATTTCTTTGCCAAAACACTTGTTGATGAAAAGCTTAAAGAAGAATGGGTGAAGAACTACATTGCGACCTCAGAAAACCTGACCCTTAAGGATTTTTATACCTTAGAAGAGGTTGAGAAGACAGCCAGAAAACATTTTAGAGACGAGGACATGCAAAATATTAAGGAAAAGTTAATTGAACAGATCCCCATAGCTGTGGATATGAAGAAGGTAGAGAAGCTACGGGATGTTTTTCTGGCTGGAGATATATCTTTGTTTTCATTGCGAATTTTTGCTAAAGAAGTTGGTCAAAAGGAAGAGGTAATTGACAATATGTTTAATGAACACAACGTGTTTATTTATACTGCACATGCCCTATGTTACGGCCCTCTCGGGACGCAACGGGGTTCTCACTCTGATGTTGTTAGAGGAAGATATATGTATCCGTTCCCAAGCCAGTAGTGGCTATCAAGGGATGAGATCCGTGACGCAAGTAACTTAAAGGGAGTAGGGAAAGAAAGTCAAGAACTTAATATAATATAATGTTCACCATCACCGTTTAAATATGTAGAATAAAAGAGTACACAAGGGGGAGGGGTATTAACACTTTACAAGGGGATCGTGCACAATCTAGTCTTCTGCTGAAGACTCTTGATCAAGAAGCTTGGTGCTGAGTCCGCGGTGCTTTCTTCGTGGCCTCAAGACGTGTCCTCTGAGAACGCCGAGCCTACCCTGGCCACAGGTCAGCCACAACACAGGTCCACTGGGGGCACCGTCGTGGAGGCCGTCAACCACACGTCCAGCAGGTCTGCTGGCAGGTACTGAGCCACCAAGGCTGGTACGGCCACTCCACGAACGATAAAAGGGGTACGCCCTAGACAGGAGTCTCGTGTGATATCACCAATCACCCTCCTGTCCTCAATACCCCAGTGGATTATCGTCTCCAACCGTCGGTCCCGGGTAAATCCTTTCACTGCCACTCCACTGGCAGGCTTAACACACCACAGTGTTCTTCCGGGGGGACGACGTCACAACAGCTGCAGTAAACTTCACAGTATGGAGACTGGCTGCCTCGGGTAGACTGCCTCAACCTTCAACACAGTGGTCCCAGGTCGGCTCTGTAAGCAGACACGTCATCAATAACCGGGACACTAATACACCACACTTACGGGCTCGGGCACAAATACCTGACGTATCCAGCCCATAGATGGCGCTGTCGTCGGAGCACCACTTCACCAGAGGTCAGGAGCGGCGGTGTTGAGCGCGGAACCAGACTGGAAACTGGTCCTCGAGGCCAGTACACGCTGTCCTCACTAGGTGTCGTCGTTCGTTTGGCGGGGGTTTCGGGAGCTGACCCACAGATGGCGTGTTTGTCACTGCTCCAGGCTCGGACGCTGGATCCGGGTTCGTAACACCTCCCCACCAAAAAGAATTTGGTTTGGGGTTCTATAAAAAACACAAACCAAATTAGCAGGGCGACACAACTCCAAATGGACTTACTTATACTATGAACTGGAGTGATGAGGCTGTCTTGTCCACAGAACTTTTCTACTAGCCATTTCCGGCACAACGGGATCTTGCAGATAGAAGGCAATGATCTGCCTGACGTAATCTTCCACGTCTCCACTGCGATGTCAAGCAGGGGCGTCATCTCACATCTCTCGAGTACGGATTGGTTTCGACACGATCTGGGGTGACTCGACACTTTCCTATGTCGTGGCAACGATGATGGCTGACCACAGACGGCATATCTGGTGCCAGTCCGATGGTCCTTCAGGGAGACAGGAACCTGGAATACAGGGGTCTGATAATTCAGAGTGATAGCGACAATGGGCAAGTCAGTACATACTATACACTCCTCTACTAGGCCCACACCTAGTTCCAACAGGGCTGCTTGCTCACCGAAGATGGCATTCGCTCTGCCCCCGTCAGGTCGACCAACGTTCCGTATAACGCTGTGTTGAGGCTCAGCAGTCACGCGGGGGGTGTCAACCTGTCGGAAACAGTCACTCATATTATCACATATCGTACCTCCTGTATCATCTATTACCTCCCAGGTCCCTTCTTCAACTGCAACACTTGCAGTACAACTCTCCAATCCCTGGGACCTCTTCGCGATGTTCATGGGAGCCATCATTCGTCGGGTCGTCCACCGGTCCTCACTGAGAGCATAAACGAGAACACATACGAGAATCAAACAAAGTATCGCTAAGAAACATGAGGCCAATTGAGGGATAAGCTTCCCGAGCCAGTCATGTCCATAGCCGGCCACATCCACACGCCTGGCTTGGACCGAAGAGGGCACTAGACCTTTTGAACACACCGCACCTACCTCTGACGTCTGGGGAATCTCTGGCTGGTTCACTACATGCTGTAACTTGCCATACCGCAAGCACACATCCGCCTTCGCTCCAGACTCGTTGGTATCCGTGGGTGCCCTCACACAAGGCCTCTCTTCTTGCTCAGGTACCTCTGCCTTCTTAACTTCATGTTCCTCGTCGAGAGAATCAGGAGACACTGCTAGAATATCGTCGATCTGCGGGTGAGAGGACAAATTAAATATGTTTACATCCGGGTCTGTCTTTACCTGGACATTACCATTGCCTGTTACCTCAGACCGTGCTGTTCCGGTAGACTCGTCCGCAACCTTGGGAAGATTGATGCTCCAATCTGTCACCAAGTCGTTGGCTAGTACCACGTCAATCCCAGCCACAGGGAGGGTATCGACTACTGCCAACTCACTTGTGCCGCTGAAATAAGGCGAGTCAAGATGTACTGGCACTAAGGGGGCGATATACTGCGTTCTCGGAAACCCAACCAGGACAACCTGTCGTCTCCCGTCCACACTTACTCCCTCGGGTAACGAGCTCTTCACGATCAGGGACTGGGCTGCTCCACTATCTCTGAGCACTACAATTGATCTACCAGTATGATCACTCGTTACATACCCGGTTGAAGTGTGAGGGGCCAACAAACTTGGTCCTTCCCGCGTCGTCGTAGACTGGTTTCCTTCTGGTGATGTAACACAGCTCATCAACATCACCTCCCTTCGTGCGCTGCCACCTCTTCTGCCTCGGCACCTAGCAGCTATGTGTCCCTTCTGCCCACAAGTCCAGCACACCATGTTCCTCCTCGGACTACGGTGTTTCGGACTACTAGGACTTGTTCTTCGAGGGCTACTTGGGGGCGTCTTCTTAGCGCTTTGTGGGACGGGTCTTTCTTCTTCTTCATGAGGTCTGTCAAACCGGTGCTGGTAATTCCTTGGGACGTACTTAGCAGATGGCCTATGAGTCAGGATATACTCTTCAGCCATGGTGGCGGCTGCACTCAAGGTCTCTACCTGCTGTTCCTCCAAGTACGTCTTGAGGTCTCCAGATAAACAATCCTTGAAGTCCTCGAGCAGAATCAGCTGCTCGAGGTCTTCCTTGGTCTCCACCTTCCGAGAGGCACACCATTCTTGAAAAAGTCGCTCCTTGATGGTGGCGAATTCGGTGAAAGTGTGCTCTGAGGTCTTCTTCAGGTTTCTGAACTTTTGCCTATATGCCTCAGGTACCAATTGGTACGCCATGAGCACCACTTTCTTCACCATATCGTAATCGCCGGAGTCGTCAAGGGATAACGTAGAGTAGGCGATTTGGGCCTTCCCAGTCAGGACTGACTGTATCATGATGGCCCAATTCTCCCTTGGCCACTCCAAAGAGGCAGCGACTTTCTCGAAGGCTGCGAAGAACTTCGAAACTTCTCTCTCGTTGAATTTGGGGACCATTTTGATATTCCTTACCGGATCGAAACCGCTTACTCCAGTTTGTCTCTGTCCAGCGCCTAGTCGTAATACTTCCAGTTCATGTTGTCTCTGTCTTTCTTTTTCTTCTCTTTCTCGTTCTTCTCTCTCTCTTTCTCGTTCTTCTCTCTCTCTTTCTCGTTCTAATTCTAAACGCCTCATCGCCAATTCCTTTTCTTTCATCTCCATTTCTTTATCTTTTAATTCTCGTTCTACTTCTAACTTCTTCCACTCTATCTCGCGATTGATCTCTAGGGCACGCATTTTGACTGTTAGGAAGCTGATATTAAGCTCACCTGCATCACTGTCAATGTCACTGCCCTTATCTTCCTTTTCTGTGGAAGCTATTTCCTCACCTTCCCTTGTACTAGGAGTCTCGCCTTCCTGTTTCTCTTCTGCCTTCAGGTGCCGGTGAACCTTGGACAAGATCTCCACACGGGAATCACTGGCACGGATCTTGATCTCCAGGTAGGCGCTCACTAGTACAAGTTCCGGTTTGCTCAGATACTTTAATCTGGCAAGACAGTCCACTCTGTTCAGAAAAGCCTGAACATCGTCCAGATCATCGATGGTAGCTTTTTCTGCCATGGTCACAGATGGAACACTCAACTAGCACTTAACACACCGCTTACACGTTAGCACTTAACGCACTGAGCACTGTTCTACGTCAATATGGCCTTTTATCGCACCAAACACTGCACTTGCCAATATTGCACGTAATTACTTCGGGCACCGCACTACCCAATATTGCACTGAATCACAGCGAACTCTCCGCTCTACCGTATTGCACTGAATCACTGAGCACCGCACTACTCAATATTGCACTTAATCGCTTAATCACAGCGAGCACCGCACTGCACAATATCGCACTTAGTCACTGAGCACCGCACAGGATGTATAACGTCACAATCGTCACACAGGGGGAATTATATACAGGGATTACGCCACTTCACCACCCCTGTCAAACATACTTAACAAGGGGACGGATCCCGCTGGGGATGCCAATTATGTTACGGCCCTCTCGGGACGCAACGGGGTTCTCACTCTGATGTTGTTAGAGGAAGATATATGTATCCGTTCCCAAGCCAGTAGTGGCTATCAAGGGATGAGATCCGTGACGCAAGTAACTTAAAGGGAGTAGGGAAAGAAAGTCAAGAACTTAATATAATATAATGTTCACCATCACCGTTTAAATATGTAGAATAAAAGAGTACACAAGGGGGAGGGGTATTAACACTTTACAAGGGGATCGTGCACAATCTAGTCTTCTGCTGAAGACTCTTGATCAAGAAGCTTGGTGCTGAGTCCGCGGTGCTTTCTTCGTGGCCTCAAGACGTGTCCTCTGAGAACGCCGAGCCTACCCTGGCCACAGGTCAGCCACAACACAGGTCCACTGGGGGCACCGTCGTGGAGGCCGTCAACCACACGTCCAGCAGGTCTGCTGGCAGGTACTGAGCCACCAAGGCTGGTACGGCCACTCCACGAACGATAAAAGGGGTACGCCCTAGACAGGAGTCTCGTGTGATATCACCAATCACCCTCCTGTCCTCAATACCCCAGTGGATTATCGTCTCCAACCGTCGGTCCCGGGTAAATCCTTTCACTGCCACTCCACTGGCAGGCTTAACACACCACAGTGTTCTTCCGGGGGGACGACGTCACAACAGCTGCAGTATACTTCACAGTATGGAGACTGGCTGCCTCGGGTAGACTGCCTCAACCTTCAACACAGTGGTCCCAGGTCGGCTCTGTAAGCAGACACGTCATCAATAACCGGGACACTAATACACCACACTTACGGGCTCGGGCACAAATACCTGACGTATCCAGCCCATAGATGGCGCTGTCGTCGGAGCACCACTTCACCAGAGGTCAGGAGCGGCGGTGTTGAGCGCGGAACCAGACTGGAAACTGGTCCTCGAGGCCAGTACACGCTGTCCTCACTAGGTGTCGTCGTTCGTTTGGCGGGGGTTTCGGGAGCTGACCCACAGATGGCGTGTTTGTCACTGCTCCAGGCTCGGACGCTGGATCCGGGTTCGTAACACCCTACAGTATAGAGACTCTCGTGAACGGCTAACTTCAAATGTTAGTGATAACGTCCAAGCTTTAGTGACTCAGCGGGTTCACCAGGAGAATTGTCTCAATATTTACAAGGAGTTTGAAAATATAATTGTTCAACATAAAAAGGATTTGTGGTTGCAGGAATATTTATCAACGCATAGAGAAATTGTGCTCCCCATGACAAGGCCACAAATCCTAATAGAGGCTTCTGGACGAGGAGTTCAGGTAACAAATGATACCTTTGAAGAAGTGTATAAGAAATACCGACCAGATGTAGGGCTGTTGGGTAATGCTTGTCAATTTCGAGATTGTCCTTTTTACTTGATACCCAGTAAGAGGTATAATCAACACTTACATGTAGCACGCCATTATTCTTCAAATTATCCTCATTATTTGCACTCGGCAGCCTATTTTTGCAGGCATGAAGACATACCAGCTGCTATCTTGTACCAAGAGTCTATTAGTAAGTCTCGATTAGATAATGCTTTCATTGAGGACCTTACATTTTTACAAAATATATATCGAGAAATGTCCCCCCACTGATGATTAATTATTTAATAATTCATCCAGGGCCACCCGATGTGGGTGGGCCAACTCAATTGTTATTATTGCTGTGGCCACCCAAGTGCCACATGCCGTGACCACCCTTGTTGATTTTCCCCTACCTAAGCTTTATTAATAAAACTTGGCTCGTGCCATATTTAAGGTTAGTAGCAGTATCTATCATTCATACCCTATTGTACTCACTACACAATTTTATGATATTAAATTGGGTGGTTCTGTTTTTTTATATAATATAATTATTGTATTTATGTATGTAGTTGGAAAAATATATTTATTGGAATGGTTGATTTCCTTCATTTTCCCAGAGCCTCTTCACACAAACTTTATAGCATATTAACACAAACAAGGTTAAATCTGTCACACACACAAACAAACAAACATTAAGGCATTCAAATAAACAATGTTTATTTATTATAAACACTTTAATAATAGTGGAAAAGGCAATCGCACTTCCCTCTCCTCCTTATATATTATATTTTCTAGTTCACTCTCTTGTAGGTTGGTGGAAACTTCTGGTAGATAACAACATTCTTCTGTGTTAACATCTTACGCTCGTTCTTGAGGTAAAACAACTCTTTCTTTTTCTTCCCCCCTTATATATTCTATTTTCTAGTTTACTCTCTTGTTGGTTGGTGGAAACTTCTGGTAGATAACAACATTCTTCTGTGTTAACATCTTATTCTCGTTCTTGAGGTAAAACAACTCTTTCTTTTTCTTCTTCAAGAGTGATTCCCTTTTTTTCAAGGTTTTATTCAACTCAGCTTGTCTCTGCCTAGGGTTAATCTGGGAAAGCATCTTCGTACAACTTTTTCTTGGAAGGGCAGCAAAGTGTGTGTGGTGGGCTGGCTGGATGGCCGTCCGTTAGTGAATGTAGTGAGAGTGGCCACGAATATTTATATATGTGGCTCAGCTAACACAGTGCTTCCGGCAACCAGCTATTAGTCAGAACCAGGACTTTTATGTGGTACCTATTACGTCCCATACAGCCCTGCCCTTTCGATAACCTACACTGAATAATAATTACCAAGGCAAAATTTAAAAAAATAAAAACATGCACACTTTTATTTAGTGAAAATTACAGTGGAATTAATATGGAATGAAACATGTCAACCCTTTGTGACCATTGAAAAAAATCCTTATTCTTGCATCTTTCGTATTGTTAAGCTAAACAATGCCCCAGGCTCTTTCCTAACTCATGCATTTGAAAATAATTTAGAGTTTTATTGTCTTTTTAGCATTAGAGGATTTAGAACACCATTTTATTTAAAAAAAAAAAAAAGCTTTAGATGCCATCCAATGAATTTCCTGTTCTACCCCCCTAAATATTAACTAAAGTTTTTTTTTTTTTTTAAGTTGAAATCAAGCTGTTTGGAAATACAAAAAAAATATCTCTCTCTATTTTCTTTATTAAGTATATTATACAATATATATTTTGTAATTTTGGGAAGCTATAATATAACAAAATCAAGTTAACAGATTCTCTATAAAAAAACCTGAGAAATGTTTCAGGATTGTTGTTATGGTAGTTTACGTATATTATGTGTTTCTTCATACCCTAAAAAGATCAGAATATTTGCTATGATATATGAATCTTGATGATTCACCCTTGTTTGCTTCATTATGTGTTTGTTAAAATACCTAACCTCCCATTGAATCCAGTTATATTTATTTTTAACAAGAGTGTTTAGAATTGTTACGCCTACATCCATTCCATTTATGTTTCTCCTACATTGCCAATGTATTTTCTCGGGCCAAACCATACTGAGCAACAGCGCTTGCAGTTTGTATTCGACTTCACGTTCAGCCATATATTGGCACATTCGTTCCTTATCCCTATGATTACTATTAATGTAGTCTTTATATTCTGTCGTACATAGCTCTTGACTAGCCGATATGAACATAAGAGTAAGGCGGTTTATTTCATTCAACAGACAAGCACAAGTTGAACTACTCTCACCTTCTAAATGAAAATTACACTGTAGATCATTATTGCTGTTTTTGTTTGTGGTATAGAAGGTAAAACTCTCTGTGGAATCCTGGTATCCATTAATCAAATTTTGGGCGAGTAAATGACAAAGATTTGTAATACTATGTAAAACTGGTGGAAATGTATAAATATTACCCCGACGGTATAATACATTTCGAGATTCATTGAAAGATTTATTTATTGTTATTTTGTCTCCAAATGTGTGGATGTTCTTATTTCGGATATCGAAGACTGCCAGATTTTGTAAAACAGGTAATTGGAATAAGATTTGATTATTTCCATAGACCCAGACATATTTTATATCATATTCGGACACCAGAGTTTCTAGACATTCGCTTAAGTTATTTAATTCTTCTTGATTTTGGTTTAATTCTTCATCTGTCATTTCATCTTTGTTCGTTTTTGTATTTATATCTAGATACCTATCAATGCATTTGAAGGGAAAATGAAAGACCGATTTATCTACATAACAATAACCATTAGCCATATTTACTACTGAAGCAGAGGCTTCGTATTGGATATGTCGTTTATGGACATATCCATTCGATTCAGAAAAAGTTTGCATATAATTAAAAGCTAATAAAAAGCATTTTTCCATTATTATTAAACTTCTATTTTTTTAATGAAACAAATGTATATATTATTATAATAATAATAATAATAATAATAATAATAATAATAATAATAATAATAATAAAAATAATAATAATAATAATAATAATAATAATAATAAAGATAGGTATAGTTTAATATTATCAGATGATATAGTTCAGTTTATTGTTCATAGCGTTGTTTATAATAACAATATTTGCTGGTCTAATTGTAAAACTTATTGTTCAAAAATTATAAGTATAACCGTTAATCAATGCTTTTTGGGGTTCAAACCAGCATATGTTTGATATTCTGTTAAAATAGTTTTTTTATGAATTTATTATAACTAAAAAACAATAGGAAAAAAAGAAAAAAGTAGCAATGGGGTTAATACGAATTTTAGTTGCTATAATCCTAATTGTAGTCGTTATAATAATTATTCATTTACGCGGAAAACGTATCAATGTCAGTAAGGCTATCAGACATGATCCAGAAACATACCATTCTGTCAACAGTCAAACAACAAAATTCTCTGAACTTACCCATGAAACAACATTACAATCCACCATCAGTCAACAACAACAAAATTCTCTGAAACATTACAAACCACCATCAGTTCAACAACAACAACAACAACAGAGTCCTCTGAAGAATCTAATATAATCATCTCAAAGTTGGAATCATTATTCTCCCCGTTTATCAGAGATATAAATACCTATAAAGGTCTCGTAATTATTCCTAAACCACCAATTTTGTATAATCCTAAGAATAGAATCGAAAGTGAGAATACAATCATTAAGCCTTTTAATAGCTTCCTTTTAAATTACAATAAAATCCACAGATATATATATAATAATATTGTCTCATATAACGCAAATTATGTATGGCAAAATTCTAGTTACAAGGGATATTATACCAAAAATCCAATCATTTTAATATTTCCTTGGAATATTAATGATTTGACACCTAATGTTTATACAGATCAAAGTGAAATACAAGATGTTACATTACAGAACCATATAAATGCAGTACGGGCAAAATCACATAACAAAAGAAAAAAATTCGACATGGACAAATTGTGGATATCATGTACGCATGCGGCAAGTCAAGATATATTTATTCAGGGATTCTCTAAGTATGATTTTCCAATAAAAGAAAATTCATTACCACCATTTGTGGTAATGAAACTTGAACTTCAAGATGGTTATAATGAGGTGGAATGTAAAATGGTGGCTAAGAACATTAATTCCTCAGAAACCTTTGCTAGCATTAAATTTAATATCAATGTGGAAGTCTCGGAAGAAGAACAAGAAACAGGAGGACTCCCTGATATGGTTCCCAATTATGAGTCCACAAACGTAATATTCGAGAGAATGTAAAATTATGGTATCGTGTATTCAATGTTGAAAATCATTGAACAGACTTCGGTGTTGAATATACTATCCAAGAAATAATTATTTTGAATACTGAAAAATCAACATTGAATGTCCTATTCAATATAATGTGCATTGGTTGATGGACTGTTTCATTTCATTTCAATAAGATAAAATTAACATTGGACTTCAAAATAGGTACTTTTTTCTCACCCCATAAAAAATGAGTGAAATTGTTAAACAATCTTGAGTATGGTACATTTCCCTGAGGATGGGACCTCAGGTTTAAGAGAACGTATAAATATAAAAACTTATTTAAACAATGTTTCTGCTAAAGATGATGATGAAACAAGAACAATCATATTACTAAATAAATTGTTTCATTTATTTGATCTGTCTGATCGATACATAAAATTAATAACTAAAACATATCCTCTTATTAAAAGTCAATATCAACAAAAGGAAACCATAGCTTTTTTAAATAAACAATATGATGAGTGTTATATGGAAAAAAAATTTCTAGAGACTGCGATAGCAGAAAAAGAACGCGAAATAATCGACTTAAATAAACAAGTTGACAAGTTTACAACTGAAATAGAAAAACAAAAAAATATGATAAACAAAATAGAAATTGAAAACAATAAATATGAAGAAGAATTGAAAACCCAAGTATTGTATTTAGGTCAATTAAATAAATATGAAGATAAAATAGAGGAAAAAGACAAACAAATAAAATAATTAGATAATAGAAACATAGAAAAAGACAAACAACTAACAGAAAAAGACAAACAAATAACAGAATTAGGTAATCAAATTGAACAGTTAAATATTCTAACTAATTCAAATAATACTGAAATAAAATCTAAAAATGTTGAACTCAATAAAAAACTACAGCTATGCACCACACAATTATCTGAACAAACACAAAAAATAAATAGAATAAATGAAGAATTAACTCAAAGTTATAGACATATTGCCAAGTTGAATCTAAAGCGGCAAAATGAAAAACATCAACTAGAAGAAACTTACAAAAATGAACTTGAGAAATGTAACTATGAAAAACATGAACTAGAAAAAACCTATATGAAACAACTTGAGGAACAAAAACAAGCCCATCAACGGCAATATGAGGAGGAGTTATTATCACTCCAAACAAAAGAACTTGAGAAACATCAACAAGAAGAAGAAACTTATAAACAACTTCAGGACCAAATGCTAAATAAATATAATAAATTATTGGATAATATAAACACAACAAATATTTTTAATAATACATTATTTAATAATTTTTTATAAAAATCTATATTATCAAAGGATGATATAACTAAATGTTTTTCAAATATATTGTTTATAAATAATAATTATTCAAGTGAAACAAATAAACTAATTGAAGAAATAATAATAAAGATTATTGATCATTTTAATACAGAACACAATAATTATATTCGGCAAGAACACACAAATAGAGTTGCTAAGTTAAATGAAATTATTAACAGTAATAATTATAATGATGATCTACAACCGGAAAATATAGCAAATATATTATTTACTAATGAGGAAGAAAGAGGGTTATTTAATCATATACTAAATAGTTTCAAAACTAATATTACCGATGAAATAGTAAAAAAACACAAAAAAGAATTAATGCCTTATGTTGATTTAAATGGTGTTTTAAACCGTCAGTTACAAGAACCAAATTATTTGGCTAAAATGTTAGTAGATCAACTTGCATCTATGGATTTAGTTAAAGAAAATATAATAGAACAACTTGCGGATTTATACAAATATACAAAAGAAATACATTATGAAGTTATAAAGGTATATACTTTTATTACAATTATATATACAATTTATCAGAACGAAATTAAAAAAGATTTTAGCGTACGAAATGTAAAACACTTTTATGTGATTATCTTCAACAAATGCAGGAATCAGAAAATTCGATATTAAAACAAAAAAATAAAGAAATGAATTCTAAAATGTTATTCATGACTTCTGAATTAAAAGAATCGAAAATACATTTGTCGATGATTAATACAATTGACGTTTCTTCAGACTATGATGAAACTCTAGTAGAAAAGTTCACCTCTATTATCAGAACTATTATTAATGAACTCGATGCTTACCTAGCAGAGAAGTGCCGAAAAAAGTATTTGTTATTAGCATTCGATCAGATTAAAGTAAAACAAATATTTTGTAGGAATAGTGTTGCCCAAAATGAAATGAAACAATTATTCTATTCTCTTACGAATCATATTTCTAAATTTATATTCTGCACCTAGTTCTATAAAAATCTTGTTACTGTAATAAACGATAAAATTCTTATGCCTTCTATTCAATTAAACCTACATTTTTCACAAAACCTATATGACATCAGTACTATGAAAACAGCTTTATTAAACTCCCAAAATATAAAGAAAGCTATTAAAACCCCCTCTGTTTTTCCAATTATATATAATATTAAGGGTTTAACACTGATTGGAGAAAAAATTAACATTAACGACGATGAAATTTACAAAAACCAAATAGTGTCTATTGATAACAAAGATAACAATTTAAAATTACTTACATTATTGAACAGTGATGATATTGAACAAGAAAAGAAATGGTTTATTGAAACACAAATAATAAAGAAGTATTTAAATGTAATCGGCGATGAAATCATTTTAAAAACAATTTCCTCTCAGAAAGTTTCATCACAGGAAACAACAAAAACATATAAAACAACAGATTCGGGAACAAAACAAAAAGATGCCAAACAACGATCAAAATTAAATACCCAAGACAGACGAAAAAATGAAATATTGACTCTGAAAAAGAATCAAAGAGGAAAACAGTTCATGAATAGGAGAGGAACAGATGGAAAGCAATTGTAAGAGGAAGTTGATATTAATCCAATAAATGACACCAGTTCATCAGTTGAAGGTAAAGAAGGAGGATATTAAACCAATAAATGACACTAGTTCAATAGTGCTAGAAGAAAAGAAGGAGGATGAAAAGGAAATAGAAGAGGATGTAATAATGCTAGACGAAAAGAAGGATGATAAAAAGAATTTTTTTTTGGGGGGGGGTGAATAATAAAAAAAATTAAAAAAAGGAGTAGCAGGTCGGGGAGTAGGAAAATTAACTCAACTCCAAAAAAAGAGGGAGAAAAAAAAATCCTCATAGAAAGATTTTAAGAAAACATTCAGCCTTTGATTATATACTACTTATCCATTAATACTTTAGTGTGCGCGGCACTAGCTGAAAAAAAAAGCTGGTTGTGCGCGGCGTTCTGGGCGCTCAAGCGTGAACACAAAAAAGTTTATCATCTTTTCACGCTCCTAACATCAATTCTCAAGCTACGTTTTTCATTTTGGTATCAATGCGTTGGCAATAAAATTCTCTACAAGATCATATGCATAAAATGTCACCCAAGCATTTGCTATCCTACCACGAAGTAAATAAACACGAAGATGACTCGCCGTGACACCCAAACAGGAAGTAAATGTTCATACTCTTTCGTTTGTTGCCAGCCTCGCAGTCATCCTACAGCGCTTATTTTGATATCACTGAACTCGCAATAAAATTCCCCACCCGGATATATGCCTATCAATGTCTAATTATGTTCCGCACGAGTGTGGGAACTGGGCGAAGCGTTAGCCGTGATTTCAGCAGCGACGACATTGTTGTGATGCAGTGCTTTGAAAGTTTATACTTATTTCACTCTCATGACATTATTTCTCGAGCTACGTATTTCATTTTTATAGCAATGTGTTCGCAATAGAAAGTTCTATAAGAACATGGGTAGAATTGGCCAACAGAGCGTCAAATAAATTTGCGGCGAATAAAATCTTACGCGTGTTTGTACCCGTGAGCGTAAAAAGTTTTTACTTTGCTCATGTTTTTTCAAGTTTATACTTGATTCACTCCGTTTTTTTTGTTTGTATAGTGTTTGGAATAAAATTCTCTACACAGACATATACATATAAATGTAGAATCATGATCGCGGCCAACACAAGAGTGTGTGGAGTGCGCGATTACCCTCGTTGAGACACCAATTCAATAGTCTCTCCTCTAAGTTACAATACGTTGCCGTTTTCTCAAATAGGCACAGTGCCTATTAAAGAAAACAAAAATTTAATGGCAAACATATTCATACAAACCCCAAGTCGATCGAGTAGTAAATACCCAATATAACACTGTCCGTAAATTTACGTCGTGATCCGACACGAGGTTAAGGAAACCGCCCGTAAGTCCAAGTCGAAAATCCAGGAAAGTGTTAAATTATGTGTTTATGATGTAACAAAATAATCAGAATTAGAATTTAGTAATCGGCCTATATTGGTAAAAATATAGAAAATATTAATTAAAATAACTTGTATTGATTCGGCAACCTATGGTGGAGGGAGGGGGATGGGATAGTGGTATAAAAGCAGAATTTCTGCCTATTTAAGAGTCACAACCCCTTGCTCTCTCTCCAGCTCCAGTGTCAGGTGTCAAGTAAGGTTCAATACAGTCTACTGAAATTAAGAAGTTTATCATTCAGTAGGGTAGTGGCGGGCGTCATTCCAGTATAACTGTTGATCCATATGCAGTCATCTAGTCCAGCAAGAATTACATAACAACAATCTTCAATAATCAATTCCTTACCAGTTCAGTTTATGAATCAAATCATAAAAACCACACACCCTAATTCTTATTGTTATAGTACCTACATTAACTACTTATGTACGCAATGATCAGGTACAACCAGCTATCTTAGCTGAAGGAACAAGTCAGAATATAACACTTCCTAAGCCATTTGGAAACATATAAAGAGAGCATAGTGAAAAATACTCTAAAATGATTGACTTGTAATTATTTGTCTCTTTCAGGTAAATTGACATTTAGAGATTGATTTTTTTATTCATTATACTACAGTAAAACACAATTATAATAGTAATTTTAATTTATTATTGTTCGTTCTTTCCTCCCTCAATCCTCCCCCACCCCTTGTTTCCGAACTGATGAAGGGTTTCAAGATAACTACTAACTCTTCTGGGGAAGCAAAAGAACAAGCTGAAAGAGGCCAAGCTGCATCTGTCTTACTTGAGCATATGTCTTGTTTGGTTGAATAAACGGTAAAAGCAAGGTCATCTTCTTCATCTTCTTCCTCATTGTCGTCTTTATTGTCGTCCTCAGACTCATTCGAAAGTGACCGGTTCATTGACAAACTGAAGGGCTTGGTACTAAATAAGGCCATAAAGAGAAAGAAGAAGAAGAAAGAAAAGGCACTAAGGAAGCTTGATTCCAGCAAAACCAAATGGCCATGGTCTTCAGATGGAGATGATGACACCAAGTCAGGGGAGGAATGGGAGAAACAGGAGAATGTGGAGGAACGTGTCTTCGGTCAGGAGACAACAACAGGCACAGGTATGTTTTTGTAATTAACTTTACTAATAAGTGAAAATTATGACGTTTTAGGTCTGACCTAGTTAGTCTAGGATGGACTGAAATTAATCCTTTTAATTTCAGTTATACGTTATTTATTTTTTCGTGATTAAAAGTTTTTTAAATTTAGTGAATTCCTATGCTCTGTTAAAATTTATTTGGTAGAGAATATAATAATGTCTTTCTTATTTGCTACTACACAGCTCCGCAACTTCTCAAAAAGAGATGTCGAAGTGACAGACACTAAATGGAAGATAGAAGTAGTTCAGACTATTCGGAAGGAGAAAAAAATGAGGAATGCCTGTATAGCAGAACCTTGAAACCGGTTTCTGAATGTTGTTGGACCACAACTGCATTGTGGTAGCTTATTTCCCCCAGAAAATACTTTTACAAAATAAGCATGAATGGACAGTTCAATCAGAAAATAGTAGTAGTTGTTAGTCACTCTAAATAAATAATTGGGGTAAAAAAAGGTAAAAGAATGAGATACTGAATATATTATATTATATTATATTATTTCCACAAATCAATTTATTTTATTATCCTACCCCAACCCAAATTTTACCAAAAGGACAACAGATTATTATTATATTTTTTTTTTTTTACATTCTTTGCTCATTGTTAAAGATTTAAAATAAAACCACCAATGCTAAATAATATATTATGTCTATGATCGTATTCGTGAGATGTCTTTGTGGTCAATTTCAATTTGGCAGTTTTAATATCATTAATATACACGAAATAATTTCTCCGGCTCCCAGGCCCCCACCTTTTTCTAGTATTTAGACAATTTTAAATTCAAATTCACTTTTTTACGTAACTTCTTCAACCCAGCAGCCAAAAGCACCCGTGTCGAGCAATAGTGGGATCGCATCCGTGAGTGGGCGTCCCGTAGCAGTCATATTCCCCAATTTCATTAACTTTCTGTCGCCCACAAGTTAAAGTAAAGAAGCTGCGCTGAAAAAAAACTTGAAACAATGCTTATTGATGTCACAGAAAGAACATCAATACACCTCAATCAAAAGAATATTGATTAGAAAAAACGATGAACACCACCAACCTCAAGCAGAAGAATACTGATTTAATAAAAATTTTTGGACCGTTGAAGGCTGAAGTCAAAATTTTTAAGTGATATTTTAGATAAAGTCTTGAAAACCGTGTGATCAAACTCATGGTGGCGAAGTCCACCTAGTAATGTAATAGCTGGTTGCCTGGAGCAGTACTGTGTCAGTTGAGCCATATATAAATATTCGTTGCCGCCGACCACTCTCACTCTTATATTACATCCACTGATGGCCAGCTTCGCTGCTCTTCCAAAGAAAAAGTGGTCCGAGAAGCTCTCTCCTCAGATGAACCCCAGGATGGAGAATAGGACACAAGCTATGCTGAAAAAAAACTTGAAACTATGCTGGGAAGAGGAAGAGGAGAAACTAATATTGAAGATAGAGCAAGAGTTGTTACAAATAATCCACGACATCAAGCTGAACAACACCAACCTCAAGCAGAACAACACCGACATCATCAAGCAGAACGAGACAATATTTTTTGAAGACAGACCAAGAGTTGTTACAATTAATCAGCAAAATAATCACCAACATCAAGCAGAACAACACCGACATCATGCAGAACAACACACTATTGAAGATGATAGAGCAAGAGTTGTTAAAAATAATCACCTACCTGAAGCAGAACTACACCGACCTCAAGCAGGAGATTGATGATTTAAAAAATGAAATTAAAGAGTTGGAAGGCTGAAGCAACCCTCCTTTCTTTTGAGGAATTGATATGTGCAATGACTTGGAAGTCATATTAATTTATAATGGGACCAAAGAGCCAATGTTATTCAAAACTCCCGCACAGTGACTGACGTGGGTACATCACCGACCTGAAGAAGAAGAATACAAACCTCTGGCAGGAGATTGCTGATTTAAAAAAAAAAACTTTCGAGCAGTTGAAGGCTGCCTCATTTCATTTTTAATTCCACTGTAATTTTCACTAAATAAAAATGTGTATGAATTATAAAATATATTGCTTTATTTTTTTTAATTTTGCCTTTATTATTCTAGTGTACATAGGTAGGGGAATGGGGGTCACCTTTTAATTTCACTGTACAAGTTGTCATATCTCGGTATTGTGAAGACAGTCTAGATACGTGAAGGTGGGTTTGGAGTGAATGAGGACGACGCCTTGCACCCACCTCCTCCAAATAGAGGGGAGGGGGGACAGGAGACATTTATAGCTTTTTGGAGACATGATAAATTTAAGCTATCTCATTGATATATCAAGTGATTCTTCCATTGAAGTTGGGGAGGAGGAAAACATCTATTTGGAGCAGAGGAAATAATCATTAAATTTTGTGTGTAAAGTTACTTCACCCGATTATCCCACGCTGGGTTGGATGGGCATCATTCATCTTTAAAAATTCGTATGTACAAAGTAGTGGTAATTTTTCTTCATATTTAAAAAAAACTACGGATAGTTATGAGGAGGGTATACTCACACACAACATATTTGTGTTTTTTCAGGTGGTAACTTAAGTTGTAATCACACCTATTAAACAAAACCAATTCATCATCTTGAAATACTATTTTAATATGGTATAATTCATTTTTTTCCTGTGATGAGGCCTTCGACATCAAAATCACTTGATAGGTATTTTCAAGCTTGACTCCATTATTTTGTCTCATGAATAATTCATATTTTATTCCCCACTTTAGTAGTATTTTTTCAAGTTTTATTAACATAATCTTTACAGATTCAATTTCCCTTATTTCATTGGGGTTAGTAGGGTTGGGTTCAGTCTTTACAGATTCAGCTTCCCATATTTCATTGGGGTTCATTGCTTTGTCTGTAGGCTTGGGTTCACTCAGAGTCTTATAATTTTCAAAATTTGCTGTTGTCTCGTTAATATCAGTCATAATGGTGATCTATTTCAAATCTGTGAATGTAAAAAAAAAAATATATGTTAAGGCATATGTAACTTAACTGATCAATCAACATTTTTATCTAAGATAGTATAAGATGATGCAGGACTAATAATTAGAGATTTAAGTAGCCAGAACGTCGTATTGGGCCTGCTATATGAATAAGACCAAACAAGACCCTACCTTACCCAAACTAAGTCAATATAATTATATTGTCTTATTATATTATAATATTATCAAAGTGAACTCACTAGATAAAGCCCAGGACTAGGGTTGTAACTGACAGTTGAATTCTTTAATATCTATCTTTTCAATTCTGACTTGAGGAGTAGGAGGAGGAGGAGGGGGGGAGGGGTGAGGTGTGGTATGATGCAGGGGTGTGCAGGCCCGAATGCGTCTTCCCATAAAGCATAGTTAAATCGCCTTCAAGTATATAAAAGCGTTATGCCCAGTATTATTACCTCAGTATTAAGTGGTCTGATTCTGCATGCATATGTCCATAGTGATAACTATTTAATATTATTTAATTGTTGACATATACAACAACTATGGATTCACCACTTTCTATAAATATGTTAATGATGACCCTTGATAACATATTTTAAAAAAAGATGAAAGAAAAACTTCCAGATACATTTGGAGCATCATTTCAGAAGATGATTTGTTATGCTGAAAACAGTTTTAAGTCTTCAGAATTGTAAGTATCATTATTATAATATGTTAATAATATATATCATGTATATATTTTTATAATATCCATACCCCAACAAATTATTACTTCTTATTTACTCTTTTTTTTCTTTTGTTTGTAGGTATGAAAATCTTTTAAAAACATTGAAAGATAAAAAGAATAAGTGCAAATGTCCCACATGGAATCCTATCCCCTGAAGACGACCCTGCTATTCTTCATGACATAAAGGTCAACTGCTATGGCCCTGATGACACAATCTACAACAATGATCCGGAAGTTCGAAAAAATGTTCCTCGTGGTGTAACACTCTTGGAGTTTAAGGGACAGTTTGATTTAGTGATCTTTGCCAATAAAAAATTTACTGGTGGTATTGGTGATGAGGATGATAAACAACCGGAAACAAATGATCTATGGAAACAATATTGCTTAGAAGATCCCAGTACTACTACTTCTAAAGTAGTTTGTATGACTAAAGTGAATGGTGAATCAGCTCATTTCAGTGGCAGATACATTAATGGTAAAAAAAATTTAATTACTGGGAGTAAAAGTGTTCATATGTTAATTGGAGAAAGGGAAGACATTGAGCGGTATGATGGAGAACGTTATGTTGTTGCTAAGGTTGTGGCCAGATCACTGTGGGATACATTGAATAATATGGATATTATGAATCGACATTTGGTATATAGTATCTTACACTATACTAAATGTACAGCTGTGTGTGAGCTTCTTCAACCTGACAACCAACATATTGTTAACCTCAGTCACTTGGATATGCATCAACTCAACGTTATCTGTTTTACTCCATTGTACAACGAATATGAAGAGACTAGCCTTCTTGCATTACCTCCACACTACACACTCAACCTGTTTACGGCATTAGGCTTTACATCTCCTTCCTATTCAATAATTGAAGCTAAAGATGTAGTGAAACACCAGAATAAGGTAGGCAAACAAAGAGTCTATTGTACAAGGAAGTGCCAATTTATATTGTCACATTTTTCAATACAATTTCTTTTATGAAACTATATTATTAAATTATTTTTACAGGTGCGAAGTGATCTTTATAAAGAAGGTGAAGTTTTTTATTTTCTAAATGAGAATGAAGAAACAATTGGAATGGTAAAAGTAAAAACAAGATGGTATGTAATACTTAGAGCCTTGAGGGAAAAAGCAGTTTATTGTTTTTTATCCAAGAAAAAAAAAAGCAAAATTGGAGTTTAGAGAATAATATTCACTTAACTCAATTACGACTAAATGAAATTCAGAAATGGCTCAAGTTCTCGATTTATACTTTACAAAGATGTAAGGTGAGTATGATGGGTAAAGCACCTACCTACTTTGTTTTCATAAAAAGACCCTCTTAAGAAATTAATTATTTGAAAAATTAGGTTGAAAAATAAGGGATTTATAACACTAATAAATAATTATCATTACTTTCAGGAAATGGGGAAAAGTTTTCTACAGTGGCTAAATGAAAAAGTAGAAAAAAAACACATTGCTGTGGAAGATATTAGGCCCCAATTTCCAACAATATGGAGCAAGTTTCTTTTTGAAAAAAATTTGACCGACAATTTTGAAGATGATGAAGAAGAATTAGGTGGTTAGTTACCATTAACTTTATTATACAGTGGAAGGCATTGGGAAAACAACCAACTCAGTTACACATTTTCGTCTTGATCATCTTTAGAAGTCTATAGAGTCAAATTACCGTCTTCATTACTGTCGAGAAGTGGACTAGGGACAATTAATTAAAATATGTTTTCTAGTAACACCTGTGGTAGGGATGACATCTTTTAGACTGGAGTTTGTACTGGGACGTGAATTATTATTTTTTATTATTATTATTTTTTTTGGGGGGGGGGGGCGCCCAGGTTGAAAAAAAAAATCTGTGTAAAAAATGTAGTACAATTTCCACAATTAAAATTTCTATTTTTATCACAGAATTTCCACTTGGTTCCCTATATTTTTCTTACCATTATTTCAGCTTTTTACCAATTAATATGCTCAAATTCAATTATTATACAATCATATTGTTTTATTTTATTTAATGAATGTTGGTCGAAGGATTTGATTGGTTTATATTATTTGAATGTTAATTGATAGCAAGGGCCATGGTCATCATTCATACCTACCTTTGTGTCCGAGCTGGCTAGTAAGTAGTGTGTGGATGGGCATTATGTTATAATACAAGGTACAAAAGATATAAAGAACAAAAAACTAAAAAGGGATTTGGTAAAGGATTTCTGCTGATAAACTCTATAGTCCCAATTTTAAGTCTATGAGTCAACAGGAAGAGGAGGAGGAGGGGGAGGGAGGGAGGGAGATTGTGTATTATATAAAGAGAGAAAGAGATATGCCACTCTCAGTCACTAACTAGTCAGTCTAATACAACACTTACATTTTGTTTTCATAGCAATGAGAGAAGAAAAAAATCGTTTGGAGACTTTTAAGGACTGTAATTTCAGAATAAACAGTCATGTACTTGCAAAGGCGGGTTTCTATTATACTCATAAAGCAAATCTTTTAGAATGTTCAATGTGCCATTTTCAAATTGATGCCACGAACGTAAACCAAGATGAAAATAGAATCATTGCTTTACATAAGAAAGAGAAACCAGAATGCACATTTAATCAGAACATGAAAAGATCTATTTCTAAGAAGTTTGATTCATATGACAGTTTACGGTTTGAAAAGGAACGTTTGGATACCTACATAGATTGGCCACTTGAATGGTTAGAACCATCTGATTTGGCTCCTGATGGCTTTTACTACCTGCGAACAAATGACCACGTTGCTTGTGTCTTTTGTCGAGGCATTGTTGGTGCCTAGGAAAGAGGAGACACTCCCAGAGGCGAACATCAGTGGCACTTTCCCCATTGTCCATTCATTCGAAACCAACCAGTGGAAAATTTTCCACTGCTATTTAATGAAAAATTCAAGGGTTATTCAGTTCCACTGAGAAATAGTAAAAATTCGTCCTATACACAAGGAATAGATGTCTGTGGTCTAAGTCCTATGACAGACAATGGAGTTCACCAACATACCATCGCCAAGCGAAAAGACTACTTAACACTTGAAAGTTGCCTAGCAAGCTTTAACAAATGGCCGGAACGTGTAACACAGAAACCAACTGAATTGTCAGAAGCTGGATTCTTCTATTGTGGTTTAAGTGATCATGTGCGCTGTTATCATTGTGGGAATGGACTTCGAAACTGGGAATCTGATGATATACCTTGGGATGAACATGCTCGCTGGTACCCAGAGTGTACCTTCCTCTTCTTGACGAAAGGAAAAGAATTCATTGATCAGGTATGTCAGCTAGATGAGTTACAGTAACTTGAAATGAAGGTTGACTATTATTATAATCTTTATAAAAGCCTTTTGTAACATTAACTTTATTCTTTTTTTCAGGTTCAAGGGGAAAGGCCACCTTATGAGACATCCCTTCAATAACCCATATCAATGAAGATCAACACAAACTTATTAAGGAACTAGACATAACTAAGCACCTTATTTCAATGGGTTTCCAGGAAGATCATGTGATGACAACGTATCATAATCAACTCAAAGAGAAGGGGTTACCTTTCTTTAACATTGAGTCATATATTGAAGCAGTCTTTCAGTACATGGAAGACGAAGTTAGAAAACGTCTAGAGTTGGATTCTGACCCAAACCAACAAGTAGAATCATCTACAACTTTAATACAGCCTATAGTAGATGAATTGGCATTAGCTGAAGTTGATATTGTCCCAAGCCCACCAATGTCTGATGGAAATGAGTTGGTTTCTGACCAAAACCAACAAGTAGAATCATCTACAACTTTAATACAGCCTATAGTAGATGAATTAGCCTTGGCTGAAGTTGATATTGTCCCAAGCCAACCAATGTCTGATGGAAATGAGTTTGCTTCTGACCAAAACCAACAAGTAGAATCATCTACAACTTTAATACAGCCTATAGTAGATGAATTGGCATCAGCTGAAGTTGATGTTGTCCCAAGCCAACCAATGTCTGATGGAACTGAGTTTGCTTCTTACCCCAATCAGCAAGTAGAATCTACAATAGTTGATGAATTGACATTGACTGAAGTTGATGTTGTCCCAAGCCCACCAATATCTGGTGATTCTAACCCACAATCATTATTTGGTAGAATAACTGATCAAGTTGCCGCTCTTCCAAAGTCAGAAGGTAAAATTAGACACAGAGTGATTGAGTGTAAGATTTGTATGGAGAATGAGAGTGAGTTAATGTTTTTTCCTTATAATCACATGTGCACTTGTTCAAAATGTGCATCAAACATATCCACATGTCCAATTTGCAGAGCTGAGATAAAATATACTATTAAAGTAATTATATCATAGTAAAGAATGTTTTAGATGTGTGATAATGATATGATATGTACGATTCGAGAGCAATACTGCAAAGCCTAACATGTTGGAATTTATGGAAATGAACGTATATATGTGCTGGCGGCTGAAGGTGCTGAGGGAAACCATATTGATAATACTTCATACCCAAGACTCTTTTAAGAAATTAGAAAACATCATCGTCAAGAAAGTTGAGTTGGATACAAAAATATGTCCACACCTACAGTAATAAGGATGATTTTAGACCATTTGCATAACATAATGTATCCTATCTATCAACCCAGCTGGAAATATATGAATTTCAAATCTTATTATTCCTATAATAAATACCTCATAATTATTGACGAAATATTATTCCTTTCCCCAGATATAATCTCAGATGAGGAAAAGTTGTAGTTTAGTTATACCAATGTGTGTGTGTGTGTGTGTGTGTGTGTGTGTGTGTGTGTGTGTGTGTGTGTGTGTGTGTGTGTGTGTGTGTGTGTGTGTGTGTGTGTGTGTGTGTGTGTGTGTGTGTGTGTGTGTGTGTGTGGGTGTGTGTGTGTGTGTGTGTGTGTGTGTGTGTGTGCGTATGTGTATCCTTTCAAAATAGATATTTTTTTTTTGTCTTTGAGGTAGTATAAAAGTGTCACTAAGGTAGCCTGCAGCAGAACACAGTTTATGGATTAATTAGTGGTAGAGTCGCAATCCAAGCACACTACACTACATACTACCTCTTGATATAACTTTCTAGACAGTGAAAGTGAACAAACAAGCAGTGGTAGTTGCAGTACTACTCAATCTCTGGCGGAATTGAAGAAGCAAACAACCATCCCACAAACTGGTCAAGCCAATCAACCAACTTGTCTGTCAACTGGTCTACAACCACCCAACCAACCTGTCCATCAACTGGTCAACCACCCTTTTCCTGTTGAAAGTTTCTTTCTAGGGAAGTGGATAACAATTGATCATATAAAATAAGAGAGCACATACTGTTTTTCTTAATGGTTGCACCATATGAATTTGATGACATGCAATTGTCAAGGTCTTTAGTACGTGTCTCAGGCAGTGCCTATAACAGAGGAGTCATTTTAGACTTAAGCAGAACATCCACTTTCGCTGCTACAGTTCCAGTGGACCCATTGCCTCCGGAATTAGCAGGACCCAGAACACAACAGCAACTATTGCTGAATATTAAAAAGCTGAAACATGAAAACCATATTATTCAACAAAATTTGTCAGTTTTGTACAAAATGTTTAAAGAACAGGAGAGACAAATTTCTATGTTGAGAAGGGGTATAAGGGAATGGAGCATCCAAAAAAGTTCCTTTTCTGAAACCACTATCTCCTCCTACTTACTCAACACACCCACCATCTCCTCCTCCAATTAATTCTCTCAATCCATCGTCCCCTGCAATTTCTATGAGAATCAGGTAAATAAATAAATAATTTCTTTTACCTGTTTGAAAATGCAGACCACTCATCCTTCTTTTTCTTGCTTAATTTTTGTCACCTGATCGTAGAATTATATTAAATCAATAATTAAAAACAAATGAGTGAAATTGTTAAAACAATCTTGAATACTATAACATTCCTAGACAATGGCTCCTCGGGTTTGAGAGAACGTATATTCATGAAAACTCTTATTAACAATTTTGTTGTTGTGAATGATTATGATAAAAGAATAATTCTATTATTGAATAAAATGCTTCATTTGTTTACTATCTCTGATCGATATATTAATTTAATAACCGAAACATATCCTCTTAAGAGTCGGAATCAACAAAAACAAACAATAGCTCATTTGAATAAAAAATGTAATGAATGCGAGAATGAAAAAAGAGAATTAGAAATTAAATGTGGAAATCAAGATGCCACAATAACAGATTTAAATACAAATGTGAGAGATTTAGAACTTACTATTGAGCAGCTTTCAGAGAAATTAGGAGACCAAGAAAATGAAATAGAGAATTTAAAGAAGGAAAATTTAACTCCTAAAGATAATCAAATGAAGCTTAGAATCCAATACGATGATGAAAAGAAACAGTATGAAACAGAATATGCATTTATGTTAGATGAGAAAGACAGACAAATTCAACACATCTCCGAAGACAAAGACAAACAAATAAAAGACTTAGCTGATGAAAAAGAAAAACTAACCTATTTAATAAATTCAAATAATACTAGTATAAGTCGTCAACAACAAGAAGAATTAAATAGGAAAATAAATACAAATTTAATGTCTCTTAAGGAATACCAACTAAAATTAGCCGCATGTGAAAACGATATAAGGATCCAGAATATGTAATTTCTGGAATGCCAACAAGCCATACAAAAATGCAACTATGATAAACAATCAGACCAAGAAGAATATAATAAGCTATTAATATCCCAAAAACATTATCTTGAGGAATGCCAACAAAAACTACTTGATTGTGAAAATTCTAAACAAATTAAGTATGATGAATATAATACATTAGTAAAGAATATAAATGAAGCAAATAAATATAATATTGAAACATTAGAGCGACTTTATACAAAAACCTACATTTTCGAATAGCGATATAATTTATTGTTTTTCAAGCATATTTCCTTTAGATGATGATAATGAATCAAAGGAAACAAGAAAATCACAAATTGAAGCAATAATAAATCGGTTCATTAGTCAGTTGAATACCGAACGCGAAAACTACATTTACCAAGAACGTGAAAAGGACATTAAAGATAGGATTTCCCGTTTAAATTATTATATTAATAATATTGAATCACTCCAAAATAATGATTTACTTAATATTTTTACTAACGAGGAAGAAAGAAATTTATTTAATCAAATATTAGAAAAATTTAAAAATAATATTATCGATGAAACAGTACATAAACACAAATATCAAATAATGCCTTATGTAAATCAATATGATAATTTATAACGTCAATTAGATGAACCTAATTATGTTGCTAAATTGTTAATAGATGCGGTGGCATCAATAGTTTTAGTTAAAGAAATTATAACCAAACGAATTGTTGAACTGGAAAGAAATTATAAAGGGACGAATGAGGAAGTTATAAAAGTTTATACATTCGTTACTATTATATATACATTATTCCAGAAGGAAATAAGGCAAGATTTGAATGCAAATAATGTAAAACGTTTTTATTACATTATCTTGAACGTGATTCGCAAGTTTCCTTCTGATAATATTCATGAAATACTGGCTTTACAACAACAAAATGATTTACATGTTAAGACCTTACAAGAAGAAAATGAAACAATAACTTCTAACCTGTTGACCATTCAACAGACAAATGCTAGTCTCCAGGATTCCAACAAACAAATGCTTTCAGAATTAAGTGAGACAAGAATGCATTTGTCGATGATTAACTATGATGAGACTTCTGTGGACCCCATAGAATATGAAGAAACTCAAATGAATAAATTCACATCAATCATCCAAGCCGTCACTACTCAGCTGGATGCTTACTTGGCCGGGACATGCAACAATAAGTATTTGAGATCAGCATTCGACAAACTCTCAATAAGAAAAATGTTTTGCAAGAATGAAATGGCGAAATCTGAAATGATGCAATTATTTATATCACTTTCAAATCATATCTTCAAATTTATATTCTGCGCCCAGTTCTATAAGAATCTTGTCACGGTAATAAACGATAATATTCTTCGGCGTCCCATTCAATTAAACCTTTATTTTTCAAGAGAAATGTATAACCACCAAGATATGCTATCTGAAATATTGAACATACCGATGATAAATGAAGCTATAGAAATAGCACCCGTTTTCCCAATTCTATACAATATTAGTAAATTAACCCTGATAAATGGTACGTATTCTATAAGCAACTATGGGGATAATAATCAAATAGTATCTATCGATAACGAAAAGGAGAATTTAAAATCGATTGCGTTATTACACGAGGCTAATATGGAAGCAGAAAAATCGTGGTTCCTTAAAAACTTAAAAGTTAAGTACGAAAGTGTATTGGGTGATGACAGCATTTTAAAAGCAATCGCCTCTCAGAAAGTTTCTTCGCCTGAAACTGTTGAGAAAACAACAAAATCAAAAAGAGATAAAACGAACTTAAAAGACGCAAAACAAAGGACAAAAGATAAGACTCAAGGCAGGCGACAAGTCGAGGCATTAACAGAGAAAAAGAATCTAAGGGATAGACATATAAACATTATAAGGGGAGGAATAGTTGAAAATAAATAAGAGGATGTTGATGGTAAGCAGTTAACTCATTAGAGAAAGGAATTTTGTAAATATCCCCCCCCCCCTCAAAAAAAAATAAAAAATAAGAGACATCAGAGATTGGAAAAGGGGTTCAAGTTCATAGTAAGTGTGAGTTTGTAAAGATTTGCCACCATTCTCCAGTGTGTAATAAGCCAAATCAACTCGATGAGGATCTTTGGTGTTATGGCCAATTTTCACACAGGCATTACTAACCTTGTAATTAACCGAGATTTCAAATGACAAGGTATATTTTAATTGTTTTGGATTTCATCTTGAGATATTATTTTTTCTCAAAAGTATCAGACACCTGATCTTATAATATTTGTATGAGGAATAAGCTTACGTTCTAATTCCATCTGAGGAAACAGCGTGAGTTCTTTCTGAAGAGAGCTTTTCGTACCACTTTTTCTTTGGAAGAGCAGCGAAGAGTGTGTGGCTGGCCGTCAGTGGATGGCCGGCGGCCACGAATACTTATATATGGCTCAGCTGACACAGTGCTTAGTCAGAACTGGGACTTTACGTGGTACTAGTCTAAGGAAGATCAGGCAATTCCCAAAAAACAACGAAAACATTGTTGATCTTTTCACGCTTTATTTTATGTCACATCCTTATCATACCACCGATTCTGGAAGAGAGTTGTGGAAGATTTCAAGTATTTGACTAATGTATGTCGGACAATATGGTTTTCAAATCTTTTGTACCATATATTATATCAAAATGGAAATTGTATAAAATTATGATTCTTCAGTTATCACAAAAATATATTTATTATGAAAATGAACATGAGCTTCTGATCAATCACATCCATCGTAAAGGTGAGCTTATATATGTCGATTAATTTAATGAAGTTATAGCCAGTGTAGTTTTGAAGATGGTATGGCGGCATTCAACTAAGCGACTCTAATTATTGAGTCACAACTGCAATATACAACAATGCTGAGTTGGGGGATGGGGGGGGGGGGCTAGAAGGACATCAACTGGTCTACAACCACCCAACCAACCTGTCCATCAACTGGTCTACAACCACCCAACCAACCTGTCCATCAACTGGTCTACAACCACCCAACCAACCTGTCCATCAACTGGTCTACAACCACCCAACCAACCTGTCCATCAACTGGTCTACAACCACCCTTTTCTGTTTGAAGTTTCTTTCTAGGGAAGTGGATAACAATTGATCATATAAAAAAAGAGAGCGCACAGTGTTTTTCATAATGGTTGCACCATATGAATTTGACATGCAATTGCTAATAAGGTCTTTAGTACGTGTCGGAGGCAGTGGCTATAACAGAACAACTGATGGTTCGGTTTGTTTAGACTTAGGCAGAACATCCACTTTCGCTGCTAGAGTTACAGTGGACCCATTGCCTCCGGAATTAGCAGGACCCAGAACACAACAGCAATTATCTAAAAGAAGCAACATTGGAGTAAGTTCAACTGGAGCGGCAACTCCATCATCTTCCATAGTAGGTCAGACTGTTGTTGCAACAACTTCCCATGAACTCAGTGCAGAAAATGCCAGTAGAAGACCCGCCAGACTCAGAACACATGGACCTACCAGTATTTCCCAAGGAAGCGACATTGGAGTAAATTCAACTGGAGCAATAGGTCAAGAAAATGCTGGAAGAAGTACCAGACCCGCCAGACCCAGAACCTATGGACGTACCAGAATTTCCCAAGGAAACGACATTGGAGTAAAGACTGTTTCAACTTCCCGAAAGCGTCCTTGTCCCCAAGATCCCAGTGAAGAAAATACTGGAAGAAGTACCACAGGGACTTGTTGTAGTCAACCCATAACAACAATGAAGGAAATTCTTGTTGCAAGTAAATGGTCCCATATTTTAATCTTGACCCACCAACAGGTTCATCAATTACTTGCCAATACGTTGATCCCAGAACAACTTATGCTGGATATGAATAATCTGATCAAAGAAAACCCTGTTCTTCAACTTAAAGTGTCACTTTATCAGGAAATCTTTAGAAACAAGGAGAAATTAATTTCTATTATTAAGAAAATGGGAATAAAGGTTGCATAAATAATTATATGATTATTTAAGATGATTTTTTTGAATTCATAACATGATAAACTCTGTCAATGTTTCTGAGGTCAATAGCATATGTTATCACAGAATACTTTATGCTGTGTCATATATATTACTTTGTAATGTGAATGTGGATTTATGTGTATGGTTCTAGTTGAACCAAGTTTCATTAATAGTATATAAAAAAATATTAATATGCAGTATATATCTGGGCAAACTATTCCAGATTTAATCGATATAACCAATAAATTTTTTTATATTTTTCCCCCATCATCATATTCCTCACCTTTTAATCACGATATGAAAAATATTATGGCTTGTGTGAGTATTTTAGTTCAAAAATTATTTAGTGAAGCTAATGTAAATCAAGCAAATATATATGTAATAGATAATAATGATAATAATAATAATAATAATTACAAAACCTCTGCCAATAAATATATTTAATATAAATTCATATGTGGAGGTAGGTTTACTAAGAAAAAATAAAGAATCAACCAAATTAAAAATACATTTTTTAACTACTAGTGATGAAATAAAAGCTATTTTAACTATTCAGTAAAAAAAAAAATATTTCTTTTATGTTGATATATAGAAGAAAAGACACAAGGATTAATCAGTATAAAAGATGCTGTGTATAGACAATGATTTAAAATACGAGCAAGAGCGATTAGAAACATTTATTAATTGGCCTGTAAGTAACCCGAAGCCCGAAGAGTTGGTAACTAATGGCTTCTATCTGAAAAAAGGAATAGAATGCGCTTGTGCATTTTGTTATGTCTGTAAATTCTTGGGATGATATTTTAAATGATGACGATGATTTCAATGAAGATATAATACTCATTTTAAATAACAACAATATTAAACTTAGTGAATTTCATAGTAGAATAAGCCCTGAATGTCCATTTTTGAAGGGCGAACCAGTAGGTAATATTCCTATTGAATTTTCATCTTATCTCATAGAACCCAAGTATATTAAGTATAATAATGCTTTGGAATTTGAATTAGATCAAAATAGCAAATTACCCAAGGGGATACTCTTGCATAAAACTCCACATCATGAAAAATATAGTGAGGTTAGAGTTCGCTTGTCTAGTTTCAAAGACTCCTGGCCACTTTCAATAAAACATCCCAGCCCAAAAGAGTTAGTCCAAGCTGGGTTTTTTTTATAAAAAACCACCTCGTGGAGATGAAGTAATCTGTTTCTATTGCAATATGCATTTTCGAAATTGGAAAGAAGGTCATGATCCATGGATAGAACATGGGCGTTGGTCAACACAATGTTATTATATATTGATCATGAAAGGGCCTGATTTTATTAAAAATATACGTTCATCTACAATCACTAAATATCCCCCCAAAATATTTTCTAATGATATAATTATGCAAATGATGAACAAATTAGATATTTTAGTAACTTTATCTAAAAGTTACAAACGCGATATTATTAAAAGAGTATTTAAAGACGTAGTAATACTCTCTGGACGATCATTTAAATCATATGATCAAGCTATAAATATTATAACAAAATATTTATATATTAACCAAAGAAAATTTAAAAGGGTTAAAATCATAGAAGAAAATAATCAAAACGAAAAAGATGAAGTTGAAAATATATTTTTAACCTCAATGAATAATGACACAGTAACATTAACCAGGACTTATAATGAGCCTAATACAACTACTTATTGTATATCTGATCCCAAATGTGATCAGATATTGAGCTTTACTATAAAGAATTTAGGACGTCAACAACCCACAGTTTCGTCCGATTGTCAACATGATAAGAATTTAATGAATACACGCTGTAATATCTGCCAAGATAAAGAACGTTGTGTTCTCGTTTTACCCTGCCAACATTTTTGTGTCTGTGAATTGTGTCTTTTACAACTCAGTAACTGTCCAATATGTGGCAATTTAATTAGTCACGTAACTAAAGTATATTTTTCTTAATCTGAAATAATTTAGAGTAAAGGAGTTATTAAAAATGAAATAAAAAATATATATCTCTTTGATTTATAAAACAACAAATGAAATATATTTTTGGGTTTAACTAACTAATCTTTCATAACTTTCGTTTTACTTAAAAAAAAAAGTCGCCTCATGCTGTAATGATGGTATTGTGGTAATTGATAATTCTCCAATCTGAACTATTCATTAAATTCATGGTGACGTCCACCTAAACTAAAGTTCCCGTTCTAAATAATAAGGTTGCGACATAGCTAGCTGGTTGGTTGCCCAGAGCAGATGACAGCACTGTGTCAGCTGAACCAGAGAATATGAAGTTTACGAACAATGGCTGGCTTGTGCCAAACACGGCCAAAAATATGGATCCATTTATTTTTCTTGGAATAATAGCGAATGTATTATTTATTTTTTTTGACCTGAAATCTTCAACTGTTTATGGAAATATTTCAAACTGGGGAAAAGGATAAAATTTTGGGGATACTGAAACCGAATGTTGGAATGTAGCTACTTTGCATAAAGAGATGGATACCTTCATAACAAAAATACATTTCAGTTTGTATAATTTGATTTATTAAAAACAATTTTGTACAAATTTATTATAAAATTTTTTAGCTATCAGATATTCACGGAAGCTACATGTGACTGATTGGCAAGTAATCGGCCCAGTATTATAGATACCATTTTGCAATCCTTGTTCAGTTGTCACAGTCCCAATAATCACATCCACATGAGAACATTTAATTTGAAGCTGTCGTCCAGCAAGGTGATTATCATGTAATATTACTGGATGACCAAACATGTAATCACCTTTTTCATTATGAGATAAAACATTCATTCTGATGAGAGCGTCATATGTGTGCACTGGATCTCTCAAGTAAGACAAACAGGCGTTTACATAAGTATTTTGGGTTAAAGGAACCGTGGATACTTTTTCCCAATACCTATCTAAATTGAAGAGGTTATAAATCATTTTATCTCCTTTACCATGGACATTAATAAGCATGTCCACTATTTTCTTCACTTTGTCTGTAATTATTTCTCTGAAGAATTTCTCATTATGGATACATTTTTTCTTGACAATTTTTTGTTGTTGTTTTTTTGATGATGATACCATGACTATTATGATTGCCTTGGAACTTCCTGCCTCCTCTTATACAAAAGTATAATTAACATAAATCTATATCAGATTCCTTAAATATTTATGTGTGGTGAAAATAAAATTTGATTATCTTCTTTTAGCAACTGATGTGATAAAAATCTTTTCATCAATAACATTATAATATAGTTTGTATATTATTTAAAATTTTGAATTATATCCTAGTTAGTAGATGAATAATTGGTGTTTCCGGGAGAAAAGTAATCTGTAATCCCCAACTCATTATGATATAATTCAAATTGGGGAAAAGGATAAAATTTATAGTTTTATCTTATAAGATAAAGGTATATTATCATCTCAGAGGATAAGTTATAGTTTGCACTCTGTAATTGTATAATTTTTGTAGTGATGCTGAAATAGACTGTATAAAGAGATTGATATACTCACACTCACTGAAGGTCCCGAAAATCTAAGAGCTGTGGAAGATTCAAAATCAGTAGTTAACAAGAGTAATAATATACATGATTTTTAGGATCTGGACCAGTGAACATGGATGGCAGTGTGAAGTAAGTGTGACCGAAGTTTATTAGGGGGATACTTGTTTCTTAATGTTGATGTTGTACTCTGGGTCACCTGATCTAAAAAAATAAACATTATGGCTGATAAGACAAGCTGAATATGTCAACCTAAGCTTAGTTTAATATAAAACTCGACCAAAAAGATTGTGGAAAGTGTTCTTCACAACCGGACGCCCTGGAGTCTGGCTGAGGTAGCCTCGTGTATATAAGATGGCGCGTGTCGCCGTCGTCGCCACCACAGTGTTAAAAACCACAGCAGTCTAACCAACATCCTACAAGAAAACTCATTCTCCTACAGCTACAGCACCCGCTTTTTGAGAGAATTAATTATCTGCTGTAGAATAATAAGAATATCCAGCTATTTGAGAGAATTAATTATCTACAGTAGAATAATAATAATATCCAGCTATTTGAGAGAATTAATTATCTACAGTAGAATAATAAGAATACCCACACCGTGGAGAGAGCAGGCAAAAAAAAAAAAACTGCTCATACACGTTTGACAGGGCCGGCGCCTGCTACTCTGACGGCATCTCGTGCTGGGTTTTGTAGAGCATGGAAGGGGAAGTATTCAAGATAATAGTTTTGTGTCTACTAGTTTCCACGAGAGTTTTGGCTGACACAATGGTCGGTCCCGAGAAGATCAAGGTCAAGGAAAGGTAAAAAACCTTTCCTACTTCCTTCACAAACCTTCACAAACAGTAGAAGGAGAAGGAGGAGAACCACAAGCAGTTGGAGGAGAAGGAGGAGAATTTCAAACAGTAGAAGGAGGAGGACAAACAGTAGATGGAGGAGGAGGACCACAAACAGTTGGAGGAGAAGGAGGAGAATCACAAACAGTAGAAGGAGGAGGACAAACAGTAGAAGGAGGAGGAGGAGGAGGAGGAGAACGACAAACAGTAGAAGGAGGAGGAGGAGGAGAAGGAGAACCACAAACAGTAGAAGGAGGAGGAGGAGGAGGACCACAGAGAACCCCCCACCGAAAAGATAAAAACTGGATTCAGTTTAAAGGAAGAAAACGTATTTATCTTGACCCAGACGCTGATGTCACCTTAGAAGATAAAAAAACAAATTCTATCTATTTATAGTGTCATTTTAATTTTATTTACTCAGAGATATAAAAGGCCCGGGGATTTTATATACTCTGGTATATAAAACGTCAAAAAAGTATATAAAATTATCAATTGAATATAAAATTAAAGGTTCCCACCGAACAATACTTGTCTATATCAACAAACTGTCCATAGTCATCCTTAAGAATTATTTGACTCTAAAATTCAGGGATGGTCAACTTCTTGGGCTGCTTCCAAGAGAACTGTTGCCGTCCAAAATGTCCATAACACGAGGTATCACTGTAAATTGGTCTCTTTAAGCCCAGCTCCTTGACAATATGTCCTAGTCGTAGATCAAAGTTGTGGTTAACAATCTTCAGAAGCTGTTTTGATGTGTACTGTGAGGTGCCATAGTGGAAGATGCTGATGCTTATGGGGTGCACAACACTAAAGGCGTAAGATACCTGAACCAAACAGCGTCTGCATAATTTGTTTTTCACCAGAGACTTGGCAACCCATCGGGCGGCATAGGCCGCTGAGCGGTCAATCTTTGTGTAATCTTTGCCAGAGAACGCTCCCCCGCCGTGAGCGCCCCACCCACCGTAAGTGTCGACGATGATTTTCCTACCAGTTAGCCTAGCGTTACCTTGAGGTCCACCCATGATGAATTCTCCGCAAAGGTTGATGTGGTATTTCGTTTGAGCATCTATATATTTTTCAGGAATAATGACCTTGATGACCTTCTCTATAACCTCGTCACGCAAAGCTTCGACAGTAATTTGTTCCGAGTGCTGTACAGAAGCGACAACAGTGTTCACTCTTTTGGGAATAACAGCTCCTTGATCGAAGGCATACTGGCATGTGACTTGAGTCTTACAGTCAGGTCGCGCCCACCAGAACGTCCCATCTCTTCGCAGCTCTGCAATCTTCTGATTGAGACGGTGTGCCAGCATAATAGTTAAGGGCATGCACTCATCGGTCTCATCAGTGGCATAACCAAACATCAGTCCCTGGTCCCTTGAACCAATGTTGTCATCACTGCGCCCAATGTGTACACCATTAGCAATCTCCGCACACTTTTGCACCAGGGCCAGAAGAATATTGCAGGTCTTGTAGTCAAAGCCCTTTCGTGAATCATCAAAACCAATTTTCTTAACAATATCACGCACAATTTGTTGATAATCAACTTGGGCCTTGGACATAATCTCCCCACAGATCATCATCATACCAGTTTTGGTACACGTTTCACAAGCAACTTTGGCGTCAGGGTCCTGGCTAAGATGGGCATCAAGCACTGCGTCGCTGATCTGATCGCAAATTTTGTCGGGGTGGCCTTCGCCTACACTCTCACTGGTGAAGAGGAACGTCTCATGATCTCCATCCATACTCTCAGCGCACTATCCTGGGGAACGAAAATGTTACTTCTAAGTACTCTTGAATTTGGGACCAGGTTTCCTTGGCTAGATTTTAACTAAATAAAAATCCGTTATGTAAAGGAATATTATTAAAAACATTGACCTAGTTGTGTGAAGAGAGAGAGAGAGAGAGAGAGAGAGAACGCTAACCTGGTCACGTGGAGAGAGAACAACTGAGCAACTGTAAAGCAAGTGTGCAGCTGCTCTGTCTTATAACAAAACTGTGGGTCAAAAAAGAATATGGATCGTTTATTTTATTTTGAAATGATTATAAACCATTAAAAAAAAACATTATTACTCATTCGGAAGAGTGAATGTATAATTTTGTAACCTGTAATCCTTAACTCTTAATGAACATAATTCCATCTAGTGAAAGGGATAATATTATTGTGTCAATAATTATAGAAGTATTTATTATAGTTATATAATTGTCATATATAAAAATGTAATAGAAGGAACAATAAGATTTGAAATTCAATTCATATATTTCCAACCGGTCTCCAAGGTAAACAGCCTCTGTCAAATGGTAGATAAGATACATTATAAATCATCCTTATTATATGTTGTTAACAAACAGCTGCTGTACGTGTGGACATTTGTATCCAAGACGTTTTTTCTCTATTATTGATTCTCTCCCGCAACCACCACATTCTCTTTTTTTTGGTTCATAATGATTGAGATGACGATGATGTTCCCTAATAATACTTCTAATTTCTAGAAGAGTCTTGGGTATGAAGTATTCAATATGGTCTCCCTCAGCGCCTTCAGCTGCCAACACATCTGCGCGTTCATTTCCATAGATTCCAACATGGGAGGGAATCCACAGGAACTTGACAACTCTTCCCTGGTTGGTTAGTACCTTCACAACTCTCTTAATTTCAGCGACTATTGAAAGATTCTCGCCCCGATCTTTATTTAGGCTTTGCAGTGCTGCTCTCGAATCTGTGCAAATCACTGCACCAGTAGTATTCTGTTCAATAATATACCTTAACGCCATAGCAATGGCAGTTAACTCTGCTTATGTTGAAGAGGTAAAGTTCTCAATGCGCACTTATTCCTCATTTTTGGGTGGAAAAAAATACATCATCCTTCTTAATTACCGTGTATGCTGCACCCGCCCGGCCATTAATAGGATTAGATGACCCATCAGTGAAAATTTGATCTAGTTCATCTCCAGCTTCATTATAAATTTCCTTAAGATACTTGTGGCTCATTTCTTGGGGTACCATGTTGGTTTTTTTCTTTACCATATCATTGTAAGCAAGTGTTGCCAGTGAGGTAGTGATACATAATAAGTGCAGGTTGTCCTCATAGACAATGGACAAAGATCATTCCTTGAACCCACCAAACCCACGATAAATGAAATACGTTTTACACACGACTGACAAGTGATGACGTCCGAATACTTCCGGAACAAGTTCTTTGCTGCAGCTCGTCCTTGACTCAAGTCCATTACATCCAGCGGTCGACCCCACAGACGCATTCCTAAATTTTTACATCCTGTTCATTCAAAACAGATATTTTCTCAAATATAAATTAATTTTATAAGATATTAGCATATTGTGCATATATAGGCATAGGTTAGGTTAGGTTAGGGGTTTAGGTTTCTGTTGGCGATTATTTGTATTTGCAATATGTGGGTGAAGCATTTACAGCGTTGTGGTTCGAACAAAATTCGTCAGTGATGCACTTGTTCCGGAAGTGTTCGAACGAAATCAGTTGTGAGTCCTGTGTCAACCGTTTTCATTCATAAACTGGGGGTTTGGCGGGTGCATGGAATCACTTTTGGGTCTTTGTTTGGAGGACGGGCTGATGTGGGTGAAGCATTTACAGTGTTGTGGTTTGAACAAAAGTCGTCAGCAAAGCAGCCCGTTATCCAAACAAAGACCTCTGTAACAGTAACAGTGTCTTAGTGACACAGGGGAGTAAGTTGTGTACTTTACGGATGTCTTAGTGACACGTTGGTAAGTTGTGTACTTTAAGGATGTCTAATTGATAGGTAGGTAAGTTGTGTACCTTATGGATGTCTTAGTGACACGTAGGTAAGTTGTGTTCCTTATTGATGTCTTAGTGACACGTAGGTAAGTTGTGTATCTTATGGATGTCTTAGTGACACGTAGGTAAGTTGTGTTCCATATTGATGTCTTAGTGACACGTAGGTAAGTTGTGTTCCATATTGATGTCTTAGTGACACGTAGGTAAGTTGTGTTCCATATTGATGTCTTAGTGACACGTAGGTAAGTTGTGCACCTTATGGATGTCTTAGTGACACGTAGGTAAGTTGTGTACCTTATGGATGTTTTAGTGACACGTAGGTAAGTTGTGTACCTTATGGATGTCTATGTGGCACGTAGGTAAGTTGTGTACCCTATGGATGTCTTAGTGATACATAGGTAAGTTGTGTACCTTATAATAAGGGGCCAATAAAATGGAAAATGAAAGTTGTTCAATGTCAACCACAATTTTGTGACTAGTTGTATATGAAAATGCCCGAAACGCTTTGCGTAATAGTGGCTTTAGGCATTGTATGTACTAGCTATACCTATAAGTTAAACAATCCTTGTAAATATTTATTGTATGTATGTACCTTACCTAAATAAAATTGTATTGTATTGTATTGTATTGAAAAGGGCTGCACTTGTTCCAAGTTTCAGTACTGCAACCTAAATAGAAAGGAAGATTTAATTTTTTTGCGTTTTTTTTAACGAATATTACATATTTCAACGCGACTTGAAACAACCACACCTTTCAAATATAATCCTTCTATGACACTTTTCTGACACATTAGCATATTATAAAGGATCTGTAGCCGGGAATTTTTCAAAACATCTTAAGTTCTCCTAATGCAAATAGTCAAAGTTCCTCCAAAAAATTCTGCATATATATCATGTTTATTGCTAATTATAAAATCAATAAATGAACTTAGGGAAGCAAAACGGCCCCAGATTTTAGAGACTTTAAACTTTACATATAAGGTGAAGTTTCTTGTAAATTGAATAAAAATGAAAGTTTCAAATCGTTTATGTTAGTAGAAAAATAAATCATTAAAATATTATAGTCTAAGGTGCTGCCATCTGTGGCTGAGACTTTCATCAACCAATTGTATAAGGTGTATAAGTTTCATGCAAATTGTCCGATAAACAAATAAAAAAAAATTAACAATTTTTTTTAATAAAAATAATTATAATTTGTTTTTAATATATGCTATTGTGATAGCTGAGAATCTAGACATAATTTTAGTTGACACTTTTGTTTGATAATCGTTAATGAATATTTTGGAATTTTTTTTACACATAAGTCAATATTTTTTCTCGCTATTTATGCTATGCTGCTGAGACTTGGACCAGATGAAACGCTTTTTATATACAACTCGTCAAAACAGTTTAATTGAAATTGAACTAGTTTTCATTTATTGCATATTTATGTGAGATGCCCCCTTATGGAGTCTTAGTGATTCATAGGTAAGTTATGTACCTTACGAATGTCTTAGTGACACGTAGATAATTTGTACACCTTATAGATATCATACTGACACGTAGGAAAGTTTACCTTATGGATGTCTTAGTGACACGTAGGTAATTTGTACACCTTATGGATGTCTTAGTGACACGTAGGTATTTTGTGTACTGTGGGAGGAGGGATTACCAGCTAGCTTTTAGACTATGTGTTGGAGCGCAAGTCGTCAAGTTACACTCTGACACGAGTGCACCAAAGTGCACTCACTTTAGATTCTGTAGTTCTTCATAGACATCTCTTGTTTGATGTATATGAAGAACATTGACCCAGGACTATTCAGTAAGACTATGCAGGCCGCCGAAGCTTTTATGTGAGAAGAGGTGCAGCCATTATCATGTATTTAACATTTAAGTGTATGGAGAGAGGAGAAACAGGTATTGGTGGTGGTAGTAGAACCAACTGTTCTAGTCGCTTGTGTAAACACCAGGCCTCCCAGTACTAACGTCACATGGTTCAACGTGACTGAAGGTATCCTTGTGATTCGTGGGGCATCTCATTGCATCCATAGGCCTAGCTGCTGATTGGTCAACTCGTAGAACAGAGGGGAAAAGCATGGCCCACTCCTGCCCTGCCCTGGGTAGACATTCAGCCTCATGTTGCTGTGTTTGTCAGACATGTTTTCTCGTTGTTGGACCAACGACGAGAAATACTGTCTAGGGGGACAGTTAGTAACTCATTTATCATTGTTCTGTCATTGCGGGTTCATCAAGCAGAATCTGGGATTACGCCGATAGGAATTACGATAATTTAATAGTGAAAGGAAGCAGAATATACACTGTAACTAACCACGAGGTCACACTCAGTGTAAGGCAGACTTCTTTATAGTGCATCTGCTCATATTGTGACCATCTGTCAACCTAGTGTGACACGCAGTAATCTGAAGGAATCAGAGACTGTGCCCAGTAGCTGCGAATACGTTACTTAGGGAAATAGTTTGGCTTCAGCCAGTTCAGGGGGACATAGAAATTCCCGCCCAATCCGTTGGACCAGCCCGTGTAACTTGAACACAAAGTTGCCATCAAAGTAAAGCGTCACACGGTGCACCATGTGTGCTAACTCTCTCTTCCTCACAAAAGCTGAGGGGCAGCTCACTATGGTTTGAGTGATAAAATAATGCTCTCGTGTGTGGGGAGCCATCCTTCGCGAGTCTTGTCAGTTGAGGGAACCCTCACAGTTCGCCTTGCCGCGCCACACCGTGCTGCGTCAGACTCGTCATCACATGTGGCAGTGTCCAAACAGCAACATTGTGCTGAGGAGGCCTGGTCGAGGACCGGGCTGCAAATACTCTAAGCCCCGAAACCATCTCAAGGTAACCTGAGCAGCACCCCGCTTCAACACCGGGTCACACTACACATGGTCTCCTATAACAACGTGTAGAGGAAGTTTGGATGAACTTCAGTCAACTGCCGTATTCAGTGTCAGTATGTATGGGAGAAGTGTGCTTGAGAAGGCCGATCGAAGTGATTACTCATATTTCTGTATTTGGTGCTGAAGTTTCTTTGGTTGATGTTATTTAAGTCAACTTCCGGTAGAACGTTTTCCTAGAGCACCTGGTTAGGTGAAGGAAGCATAGTCGAGGAAGACGCACCAGTAAAGAGCGACCACAGTACGTTGGAGGGAACTACTGTGATAAGGTAGTTAATGTTGTGTATGTAATACACCAGAGAACTCAATTATAGTCAGAGGTACAATTATGTTATTGATTTTTTCGGTTCAATATTATACCAATCTGTGTAGAGAAGTCCATGAATGTATTTCCTAAATCCAAGAAAAACCAGTGATTCAAGAGAGGTAAGGGGTTGTCTGTTGTCATACCCTGTGTAAGAAATTACTGTGTTTATTGATTAATATTCGTATGCTTATTAATTATGATTGTGTTGTGTTGTGATTTGTTGTGCAATGTGATAGATTCAACCCGTTCTCGCACTTGCTTACTGTCAATATTGGCTTATTTAATAAGTGCATATGTGACATACTAATTGATTGTAAATATTTTAGTTTACCTTGAAAAGCTTCATAGAAAACACCGACCTCACCTAACCTTCTTAGTATGTTAAGATAAGCATCTTATTGCTTCTTAATTACAATTATTACGTAACCTATACCGTTGATAGGGTAAGTAATAATTATTAATAAGAAGCAATAAGATGCTTATCTCAACATACTAAGAAGGTTAGGTGAGGTCGGTGTTTTCTATGATGCTTTTCAAGGCAAACTAAAATATTTACAATCAATTAGTATGTCACATATGCACTTATTAACTTATTAAATAAGCCAATATTGACTATAAGCAAGTGCGAGAATGGGTTGCAAGATTAGCACTGAGTAGTGAAGCAACATGTTACTGTGTTTAACTTGTCTGCGTGACAAGGACTTTATGTGATCTTTAGTTGGTAATTAAGGGTTCAGTGAGAAGTAATTAAGGGTAATTAATGTCATAAAGTGAAGTGACATAGTTTTGTTTGGCAAGCTGTCGTGAGTGACAGTGTTGCGGTAACATAATTCGTTTTTGATTAATTATATGTCCGTTTGACAGTAATTAATGTAATTACTCACTGAGTGTTTAATTGGTCAGAGTGACTGAGTAGTTATGATAGTGAATTGTTGTTTTGATTTATTTGATTGTCTGAGATACAAGATTGTGATTAACGTAGATTACCTTTGCTGTTGACCCTCCGATTGACAGTAAATTAACATATTTAATTACCAAGTACTTCAGTAGTTCTGTAGTTCAGTTTTCAATATATAAGCCTGAAGTGACACAGATTAGAATCTGTTGCCATTCTAAGAGTGACAAATGAGATGGACTCTTGCTAAAACTTGCTGTCTGGATAGCTGTCTTTAACCACTGTGATTCGCCGAGTTTATAGTGACATTCCCCGTGTGCATAAGATCAAGTATTTGCATTACTTTTGTAAAACAATAAAATCCGTTTCCTGAACACGTACATGTAAAAAAAAATATTCCACTTACTTTGGCTGTGGGGACGTGGAGAAGGGAGCGTCATGGGCTGGTCGCCTGTGTGTGAAGTTCCCAGAGGCGGTCACATGGGCCATTCAATACTGCGAGGTGCAACATATATATTTTCAATTATTTGTTCAATGTATTTCCAATGCAGTTTTATTTGTTTTATCATATATGATGAATATTTGTTACCTTTACAATATGTGTATCGTAGAACGTTCATAATGTTCCATGGAACTGTGATACATGTGTCAGTAATGTGTCCAAAATAAATGTTTATTGTCGCAATATTACTTGTTAAAAAATCACCAAAATTTAAATATGTTCAGTTTCACACACTATTTCCACAGTAACACACTGTATTACACACTCAGTACTTCGGAAGTGAGTGATAATCAACGAAGTAGTCCATGGTACACAGCGCGACTTCGCTCTCAGTGCACCAGATACAGATAGATTTTCGCTTCCTGATTCTTCGTCCTGTGTGCTTGAAAATAAAACACTCACGTACACCCTTGGCTTTAGTACCTGTAGGTGGTATGTAGCCAAACTTGTGAAGCGTAAAGTAGTCTTGAAAAGATTATAGGGAAAAGGTCAATTTGTAAGAAAATGTTGGAAAGATTGCTTTGTAAGGTGCCTCACTGGAAGAGATTCAGGTATTCTGGAAGAGACTCAGTCATTCCGGAAGAGATTCAGTTATTCTAGAAAATATCTATGGAAAACACTACCATGGAAGCCGCTAACACTGTTCATCTATGCTACTTGTATCAGATGCATCATCACTAGAACCCAGAAAACGATTCATCTATGTACATTTATACAAATTGGAGATGGCATGGGTGGGCAAGGGTGGCTCTCAGAGCTACAACAGGATACGCTCGATATATCGTCCTCATCAGTGCTGTATCACTTGAAATCCGACCTTTGTGTTAGGTCCTTATTGCGCCAAGCTTCATAAATATCATGACCCATATGTTCTTCAGACAATGAGGTCTGAATTCCACCGACAGAGCGCGATTTTTCTACACCAAGTCGGACAGGTGTTTGGGAGCCAGAGGCACGTGCGCCACCCTTTGTTGCTCACTCAGTACTAACCCAGCCAGCATCCCTAGGACATTCTGGGATTTTTTTCCAAGATGGCTGCCTCTCAGTGCAGGTCCCAAGAGTCCATTTCATGCACAATCTACCACGCACGCGTTTTGAATGGGTACAAAATGTTAAAAAGATGTTTTCTTGGTTGGCGCTGTTTCCCACTGACTGAGTTTTCTCGGTTGGTGCAGCACAGTGGTTAAGTGTCACGGAAGAACATTAACGTAACGTCAAGATTGAAATTGAAATAAGTTTATTGAGGTAAAATACACACAAAGGGATGAGGTAGCTCAAGTTATCCTCACCCCGTTCAGTACAACGTGTTAATATATAGATAGACACACATCACAAACAATAAACATATTACCGAACATTCTGAGAGATAAACATATAGATTTCCTCATTTACACAAGTATTATGGTATCAGACGTACACACAAATACTTTTATGACCTAGGTATACTGTATAGACAATTTGCAAGAGACATGCAGATAATTCAACAAAAGATTACAGTCTTGGTGCAAAAATCTTATATCTCTCAAGAATATCATCAACCTTTCCGTTGTGACACATCCAGGCTATTTGTTCAGGATCAGTCCTTATCTCAGTGTTTCTATACGCATTAATCAACGGACAATCAAGAAGATAATGGGCTAGGGTGTGAGACCTTAACAACTACATAGTTTACACTTCGTGTCATTATCATGAACACCTATCCCATATTCCCAGTAAAATTTGTACTCAAGCCTGAGCCGCATGTGCACAGAGTCACTCAAAGCATTTCTCCTTTTACCATAAGTGAAATGGGTGTTTTGACTCACATACATGTAGTGTTGCATTGTTTGATTTCCCTCATACATTATACCTCTCCTCTCCACTTCTGCCTGTGCCTGAATATTTCTGATTTTGCTTCTTATTTGTCTCATTGTGAATTCGCATTCGATGTCAACTTGTGGTTTTGATGTGGCACGTTTGGCCAAGTCATCCGCCACCTCGTTGAGCACTATTCCAACATGAGATGGAATCCTCATGACTTTCACATTGTGACCTTTCAGCTGTATTTCAGTTATCCTTTTCTTACAATCCTCAACTATGGACATGAAGACTGGATTTCTGTTTAAGGACTCAAGTGCTCCTCGGCTATAAACAAATAGAAAAACATCTTTGTCGTCATGACGTACTTCCTCCAAACACGCCAGAATGGCCTGTAGTTCAGCTTGTGTGGATGATATATAATTACTAAGTCGAAGTTCAGTTATCCTGTCCACAGTCCCAAACTCAGTATATTCCCTTATTAGGACACCACACCCTGCCCTGCCATCCTCCGCCACCGACCCGTCACAATATACATGTACACTATTGCCTCTTGGTAACCGAGAGATCATACTTCCATACAAACACCGTAATTGTCCCGGTTCATGATGAATCTTTTCACTTTGAGGGATACAATTTCGACTTGGATTTAGTTCTTTATGAATAAATGGTTATTGTTGGCAAAAGAATAGTGTCTTTATGTCAATACCTTCCAATATTATTGTCCTACATATGCTGCAACATATTGAACTGTTCTTGCAAACTTTAATGAAGGCCTGCTTATGGATTCGAACCCGATCCATAGCCACACATATGCAATTAAATTTGGTGTGAGAACTTGTGAGCTACCCTTATCATTGCACTAAGCACTTGAGAAGATCAACAACATATTGGATAAGGGTCCTAATTGTTTTTGAACCCTTGTGGCTGTTCCTTCAGGTTATTTCAGTTTAAAAATATTTAATCTAGTCTGGCACTTAACGTTCTGGCTTGTGCAGTCCTTTCGCACTGAGGACATTTGTATTAGTGTCCAAACCCAAATAAATAACTCTCATATGTACCTTTTGGATGTCTTAAAGACACTTAAGTATATTGTGTACCTTATAGATGTCTTCGTGACTCGTAGGTAAGTTGTGTACCTTATAGATGTCTTAGTGACAGTTAGGTATATTGTGTACCTTATAGATGTCTTGGTGACTCGTAGGTAAGTTGTGTACCTTATGGATGTCTTAGTGACACGTAAGTAAATTTTGTACCTAACGGGTGTCTTAGTTGCACGTAGGAAAGTTTACCTTCCGGGTGTCTTTGTGGCACGTAGGAAAGTTGTGTATCTTATGAATATCTTTGTGACACGTAGGTAAGTTGTGTACCTTATGGAAGTCTTAGTGACACATAGGTAAGTTTGCCTTGTGGGTGTCTTACTTGCACGTCGGTTATTTGTGGTCTTTACAGATATCTTAGTGACACGTAGGTAAGCTTTTTGCCTTATGGAGTCTTAGTAACACGTAGATAAGTGGGTATAAGCAGAGTCGTAATGATACACGTCTTTCCATTAATTGTTGTAATGTACCATTTGTCATAATGTATTAGTAAGTTTTGTTGAATATTTTTGTTATTACATGTGTCGTTACGTCATTTTTTTCTGAGTACTGCCCCAATTTTATGCTCTAGCCTTTTATATTTGCTACTTGTGTTAATTGGGTTGGCTTAGGGTATCAAGACCCCAAAGAGTCAATCAATAGGTCAGAAAGAGGACCATATTGGAAAGAAAGGACAGACGAGGAAGCTATATATTCTGTGCTATAGAGGAAGCACAGAATAAGGTTTTAGACTCTAGAATTTGAACAGACCCGACTATCTCAACAAAGAATCACTTAAACAGATATTAAAGAAATAATAGAACATAAACTGAAGCAATCTTACTAAACTGAGGAATCAAAGTTGGAACAGATAAAAGATAAAATTTCAGATAAAAGGAAAATCTTAAATATTTCTTCACTAATGCTAAAGCAATAATCAAAAACATCCACCAGCATTGGATCTATACTTTACAAAGAAGGATGACATTGACATTAGGGAGATCTTAAACGATCAGAATGAGGCAATGTTTAGCACCCGAATAAACAAAATGAAAGTTAATAATCTGGAGAGCTTCTTTATGAATGACACCAAAAATCCTGATACTATAACTGATATGATCATGAACATTGGAGGCTTTGAAAGAGAAATTGACAACATACCCATGAATTCAGCCCTTGGTCCAGAAACATGCATTTCCGTATTTATAAAGAAATGCGAAGGGTAAGTTGCAAAAACGCTTAGTGTAGTGTTGAGAAAATGCTTGAATACAGGAGAGGATACCGGAAGTACTTAAATAAACAGATATAGTATCCCTACACAAGAACAAAGCACTAGCAAAACTACAAACTAGTCTCACTAACGTTACACATAGTAAAAGTTTTTGAAAGGGTAATCAGGGGCTGATTACCCAGTTCCCCAGTTTCACGGAGAACAACGATTCTCACAACCCAGGTCAACATGGATTTAAACCAGAAAGACCATGCCTTTCACAGTTACTCCACCACTTGGACAAATTCATAGAAGCATTAAAAGGAAAAGGAAATCCAGTTGTGGTATACACTGATTTGGTAGTGGCATCTAGCTAGTATGACTATGGAGTGATAGCATATATTATGAGATCAATTGGAATATCAGGTAAAGTACAACGATGAATATTTAATTTCCCGTCAAACAGAATGCTGAGAGTAATAGTCAATCAAATAAAACCCGTCTAAGCACAGTAAAAACTCTGTACTGCAGTGCATAGTTCATTCACCTAAGCTTTTTCTCATTCTTGTATCGGATATAACAAATTACGTACAAATTACTACAAATTACTTACTTCAAATTATTTGTTAGATTAAGGACCTGTCCAAAACTCTATGTGCGTTAGTGGCTTTACAAGAATATAAAAAGTTCAATGCTATATACTCTCATAAACCCATTGTACCTTCTTGTATATATATAAATAATAATAAATAAATAAATAAATAAATATTTATAGACAAAAATGCAAATGCCAGCTTCATGTCATCTTTTGCAGATGACACAAAATTCAACTTGAAAATTTCTTGTGTTGAAAACTCTGAAAAAATCAGGCTAATATTAATAATATTTTCGATTGGGTAGCAAACAATAACGCGATGTTTACCAGTGATGAATTCCATTTACTTCCGGATAGATAAAATTTAAACCTTCAATGAAATACTTGAAATAAGACCCAATCAGACCTACCCATAGTAGGAAAGCAGCATGTAAAGGATCTGAGAATGTTGATGTCTGACGATCTAACATTTAGGAAGCATAATGAAGCAAATATTGTGTCAGCTAGAAAAATGATGGAATGAATTAAAAAACAGTCATATTTAGGGATCCATCACAATGTTCATGCTGTTCAAATCACTTGTGCTAAGCCTCCTTAAAGACTGTTCAATACTCTCTTCCCCTTCAATACTTGGATAGCCAAGTCACAAATTTGCACAGTAAAATAACGACATATTGAAGCGAACGACTTGGCAGGATATGCAGAAGAAAGCCAATGAACAGTAGAGATGCCACAGGCCTAATCAGAGAACACTGCAGGAACATCAGAAGTCCACGGTTGTTCATTATCCTCCCAGCAAGTGTAAGAAATATTGCTAGAATAGATGTGGAAGTATTTAGGAAAAAAATTGACAGTTTTCTGTAAGAAGTACCGCACCAAACAGGCTGTAGTAGATATGTTGACCTGCAAGCCGCTTCAAGCAACAATTTGTTAGATTTAACTCTTACAAGTCAAGTCTAGCTTCAGGCCGGGCATGCTAGTAGAAGAACTCCCAGAATCATCTCTATGTAAGATCCGGGTAAGTTTTCTCCTCAATTTCGCTAGTCGCTCTTCATGCAAGGAAATTTCATCAAAACACTCAGTACCAGCATCGACAGTACAATGTAACTGCTCCAACTGACACTGTATCATACACACTGTTCATCCTGTACCAATCTCCAGTCACTCGTTTCGAATGAGTATGAAGTAACTTCCGGCATACAACTTTAACAGTCCCACCAATCAAACACATAATGTAACTCTTTCTTCCTATATCACAGCAAATGACACAACACTCAAAACACCCCAAGAACATGACTTTTATTCAGCAAGCCCCAGTTCAGCCTCCACCAGCTATGTCCATAGTTATCCATACCGAACCTAGACACGCTATCTAGCACCAAACAATGATACATAAGGTGACTGGCAACATTCGTGTTTCACGAACCTCACACGATAACCTGTGAAAGTTAATGAAATCTAACCTAGTCGCACTCGTGCGAGATAGATATGTGAATGTCACCAGCGATGTGAATGTGCACTATGTAATACTAGATAGGTAGCCGGTTATGAGCATACAAAAACCACAAACAAAGTGAGTTTACTTTTTACTACACACACAAATATTCCATGTCACATCTGTGCTTTATATGTTAATGAACAATTCTTACAGCCTTAACTTTTTTATAGGTAATATGTGATTGGTAGTAATTGCAAGCTGAGCTGGCCCACAAACAGTGATGTTTCTTGTTACTCTACCTTTACACCAACACCTCTGTGCTAGGCCGCCATTTTATGCACCCTGAGGCACATGGACACACCCTAATCTGATGGAAGAATAATAACCAGCCTAATTAGGCCAATCCAACCACTCAACTAAGGCCTATACATGTTATTTAAAACTGTAGAGTAGTATTATTCATAATATTAGTAGATTAGGCCACCATATGTGGTATAATTTTATAAAGACTAGATAAACAATTGCCATTGATTAATTATCCACTTCAAGGTTTTATAAGTGGCAATTGTCCCTCCAACTATGTGCAGATAAGATTCTGGCAGGCTGAATCAAAATATACAGTCCACTTAGCATAATAATAATACAATATTCAAGTAACCAAAAATAGAATAAAAAACTAGGATTTGCCTGCTAGGATTTTTCCCACAACACCTTCAATATATTCACAACCTTCATCCCAAACGGCACATACACACACAGGTGCCAATTAAAATCCCCACTTTGCACCAGTGATCACTTACTATACCTCAAAAAACGGAAACAAATCAATAAAAAAAAATTTTGTTATTTTTACACTTCACATTTCCCGATAGAGCATAAACCTTCAAAATCGTAACCATATGACCATAAACCGATGCTATATCAATAACATATACCCATCCTCATTCCTCTCAACATGCAACACCCTAATCGACAACGACTTTCTAAGGAGTGACAATGACTGAAAAACAACCTGAAACAACTGAGACAATAACTTCATTTGATCCACATTTTTAACCCTGTGTTGTTGAATTAACAGAGCAAGAAGATGAAAACGCCAAAAAAAGCTCATCCAGTTAAGATTATTTAAGTCGCCTTTTTTCGACGTCAAGCAATTTATACACATTCTTAGTGGCACAGCAAACGACCACTATAAAATCCAACAACAAAGTTAATCAACAAACCACTGAACTCACTACCCATGTCAATACCATGTTCTCTGCCATCCATTACAGTTAACTTATCCGTAATCCCGGACACTATACCCTCCTCCAAACCAAACACATCACAAATTCCATCACCACAAACCAAAAACATCCATGTAAACACAACCTGCATCGACTGTTAGAAAGACTTCCCTGTATAAACTACGTTCCAATTACCATGAGACATCACACACCTCCCCACCTCATGATCCACATCAATCTCATGAAACACTTTTTTGGAAACAAAGATGTCCTACTTCACCACTCGAGCCATCAACTACACACATGTCCTTTAGTGTTTTCATCAACGCCTCCACACTCATCTTCCTATCATTGCGATGCAGTACCGAATCGCAATAAAATAAATAACCATCCTGGAAGCGTCAACCCAACCACCACCACCACTGCCAACCTTCTCCCCAGAAATTATATCTGACGATCGACCCCAATCATTCGCCACACAACTAGTGACAGATGACGAAGCAAGCATAAAAGCCTTATCAGCACAATCCCCATCAACAAGGACAACACACGATGGTACCGAGGTACCGATGGTATTGAAACAAATCGTCTCACGGGTCCCATCATCGGTGGGAAATCTACTTCGGGGGAACACATTTGCCTGGACCTCAGGATCATCCTGACATATAGCCTCCACTTGCCCAGACAGCCTGCACTAAAACAAGTATGCTCCTGTTCTTGTTAAAACTTTAACTGTGCTTCGTGCCACTTTCAGCAGCGAGGGGAACCTTTTCACAATGTTCATTGCCGCAGTCCAGCTCATGGAAAAAACTCCATTCGCAGGTCCAGATGTAAAGTGTTGCAGAAGAACACCAATCACATTTCCATAGCTGGAGAGCGCCCTCCATAGCAAACTGTCAGGTATTTATAATATTGCGTCACACACAACTTCATAGGTTGTGTCCTTTCCCGAGGTCGTCGACCTTCACTGATCTGCAGTCGTCCTTTAACTAATAATCACAACCCTTAGTTCTGTCCATAAACCTCATAAACGACGATTCATCCACGAATTTCAAAATCAATTACCCCATCACCGAGCTTCTGGATTCCAAGGTCGACAATTGATATTTAAAATTCTTGAACTTTGACTGCTCATTGTCACATATCAACAGCATTTGCGAATTCCAAGAGCGCCGACAGAGTCGGACGCGTCTCTCCCACACAGGCCATCACGAAATCTGCAACAGTCAATCCAAACATTGGGTCAACGCACCCGCGCCTGCGCAGAAACCGGGGCCCGGTAAATGAGCATGAAGGCTGCAGCACTCTAACAACTGTCTTTGGCCGACTGTGGTCAATACCGGACTCCTCAAGTCATGTTGAGACTCAAGTGTTGTGTCAACCCGATCATTGACTGGTTGGGTGGACTTGGAAGCTATCCACCTTGTCACGATAGAAAAAAAGGATAAGCAACTGGAACAATATGATAAGTTTATAGTGTGATTATTAATTATATTATCGTTTCATTATTCTCTAGAACACAATATGTTTAATTTACCTCTTTATAATAATACCAGTTAGATGAAAACTCTACAGTGAACTCCGATAATTAAATTTGTTTGAGAGATGTACAATCCAAGCATAGGTTAGAAATGTGGAGGGTAGAAATAGCCTAAGCTACTCCATCCCTCTGAGATGTATTTCTTTTTTGTCTCAATAAACATACTTGAACTTGGTTAGAAATGTATATGAAACACTAATATACATTTTCATATTTACATTCAAATAAATATTCACTATATAAAGTTCTATTAAATGTTACAAAAATATGGTAATTGATGGTACAATTCTGGACTTTTGTGTAGTGGAATGCACACACTAGGACATGAGGTACATCAGGGGTGCACGGGACCTATTTGTTGTAATTCTTTCACGAAACATCGTTTGTTTGGTGTCTAGGGACAGCCTAGCCCCAGACCATTCCATTGAGACTAGAGGCAGCTGTAACTACTCTGTGAGAGTAGATACAGCATTTAGTATGTTTTACATGTCAAATGTGCAGTGAGTCGCAGAAGGGAAGTTGTGGTCAGTAAGCTAATGGTTCTCGCTGGGAGCAGCACGGCTGGCAGGCAGTGACGTCAGCCAAGTAGACCTCCCGTGCTGTGATGTCACATCACCAGAGTCTCATAACACGAGGGAAAGAGCACTAATTGGTAGCTCTTACATATATAATCACTCAGCATACCTAGGAAGAGTGGGTGCTTTGCTCTCTGATTGGTTAAGTAAAATAGAGGGAAGGCAGCGTGCTCCACACCTGCCCGAGCACGCCAGGGAAGTCTGCCTGGGGTCGTTGTGTTGGAGAGACATGCTATCTCGTGGCTCGTCCGAGCCATGAATCAGCACGGTCTATAGCGACCATTAAATAAAACACCCGTTATCATGCCGTAAGCGCGAATCCGTCTGGCAGGGTCAAGAGTCAGGGCGAGGCGGTATTTTGATATATATGAGAGTAAATTGAGAGTGTCTCAAACATGCGGTCTAGCAGGTGCAACTAGTCTGCACTTGTGATCCATGTTTATTGTCAACATCTGAGGTCATCTGTTATATTGACCAAGATACCTGGTAGCAGTGGAAATGTGGAAGGCTATCCAGTGATTTGTGGAAGTCTCTTGCAGTAATTGAGTGAGAATTACCCCGCTCTTTGGGACAATGAATTCCACCTCGCCTAGTCATCCGTTTCGTCACCCGCAATTCACCACACCTTTGTACGAGCCATCCCACTCGTGTGTGTGTGTGTACTCACCTAATTATGTCTGCGAGGGGTGAGCTCTGGCTCTTTGATCCCACCATCAACTGTCAATCAACTGATGTACAGATTCCTGAGCCTACTGGGCTCTATCATATCTACATTTGAAACTGTGTATGGAGTCAGCCTTCACCACATCACTCCCTAATGCATTCCATCTGTTAACTACTCTGACACTGAAAAAGTTCTTTCTAATGTTCCTGTGGCTGATTTGGGTACTCAGTTTCCACCTGTGTCCCCTTGTTCGCGTACCACTAGTGTTAAACAGTTTATCTTTATCTACCCCTGTCAATTCCTCTGAGAATTTTGTAGGTAGTGATCATGTATCCCCTTACTCTTCTGTCTTTTAGTGTCGTGAGGTGCATTTCTCGCAGCCTTTCTTCGTAACTCATGCCTCTTAGTTCTGGGTTATGCCAGAATATGCCAGAACTATCTCTTAATTCAGAGTTATGCCTAGTGGCATATATCTGAACTTTTTCAAGCTTCGCCTTGTGCTTGACAAGGTACGGGCTCCATGCTGGGGCCGCATTCTCCGGGATTGGTCTTACATACGTGGTATACAAGGTTCTGAATGATTCCTTACACAGATTCCTGAAGGCAGTTCTGATGTTAGCCAGCCTCGCATACGCCACAAATGTTATTCTTTTGATGTGGGATTCAGGAGACAGGGTTGGTGTGATATCAACTAGATCTTTCTCTCTGTCCGTTTCATGAAGGACTTCATCTCCCATTCTGTATTCTGTGTCTGGCCTCCTGTTTCCACTGCCTAGTTTTATTACCTTACATTTACTCGGGTTGAACTTTAGTAGACATTTGTTGGACCCTTCATGCAGTCTGTTTAGGCCATCTTGTAGTCTCATACTGTCTTCCTCCGTTTTAATCCTCCTCATAAATTTTGCATCATCAGCAAACAATGAGAGGAATGTTTCTATACCATCTGGAAGATCATTTACATACATAAGAAACAGTATGGGTCCAAGGACTGAACCCTGCGGTACCCCACTGGTGACGTCTCGCCAATCTGATACCTCACCCCGCACAGTGAATCGCTGCCTTCTGTTACTTAGGTACTCCCTTATCCAATGGAGTACCTTTCCTTTCACTCCTGCCTGCACGTCCAGCTTTTGCACTAGTCTCTGGGGTGGCATTGTGTCAAAGGTTTTCTGGCAATCCAAAATATACAGTCTGCCCACCCCTCTCTTCTGGCCTTTTTCTTGTTGCCTGATCGTAGAATTCAAATAATCCTGTGAGGCATGACTTGCCATTCCTGAAACCATGTTGATGTTGTCACACAAAGTTCCTTCGCTCCAGATATTCAACTAGCTTTTTTCGCACAATTTTCTCCATTAGTTTGCATGGTATGCAAGTTTGGGACACTGGCCTGTAGTTCAGTGCCTCCTGTCTGTCCCCCTTCTTGTACATCGGGACCACGTTTGCCGCCTTCCAGATTTTTGGCAGTTCACCTGTTACCAGTGATTTGTTATACACCATGGAGAGTGGCAGGCACAGTGCTTCTGCTCCTTCCTTTAGTATCCATGGTGATATTCCATCTGGGCCTATAGCCTTTGTCACATCCAACTCTAGCAAAAGTTTCCTTACATCTCCACTGGTAATCTCAAATTCCTCTAGTGGTGCCTGGTTAATTATTCCTTCTTTTATCTGTGGAAGTTCTCCTTCCTCTAATGTGAAGACTTCCTGGAATTTCATATTGAGTTCCTCGCACACTTCTTTGTCGTTTGTAGTGAATCTGTCTGCCCCTATCCTCAGTTTCATTACCTGTTCCTTCACTGTTGTCTTTCTCCTGATGTGGCTGTGCAGCAATTTGGGTTGGATCTTAGCCTTGCTTGCTTCGTCGTTTTCATATTGCCCTTCTGTGTGTATGTGTGTGTGTGTGTGTGTGTGTGAGTGTGTGTGTGTGTGTGTGTGTGTGTGTGTGTGTGTGTGTGTGTGTGTGTGTGTGTGTGTGTGTGTGTGTGTGTGTGTGTGTGTGTGTGTGTGTAAGTGTGTGTACTCACATAGTTGTACTCACCTAGTTGTGTTTGTGGGGGTTGAGCTCTGGCTCTTTGGTCCCGCCTCTCAACCATCAATCAACAGGTGTATAGGTTCCTTAGCCTATTGGGCTCTATCATATCTACACTTGAAACTGTGTATGGAGTCAGCCTCCACCACATCACTTCCTAATGCATTCCATTTGTCAACCACTCTGACACTAAAAAAGTTCTTTCTAATATCTCTGTGGCTCATTTGGGCACTCAATTTCCACCTGTGTCCCCTTGTGCGTGTTCCCCTTGTGTTAAATAGACTGTCTTTACCCTTTCAATTCCTTTCAGATTCTTGAATTTGGTGATCATGTCCCCCCTAACTCTTCTGTCTTCCACCGAAGTGAGGTTTAATTCCCGTAGTCTCTCCTCGTAGCTCATACCTCTCAGCTTGGGTACTAGTCTGATGGCAAACCTTTGAACCTTTTCCAGTTTAGTCTTATCCTTGACTAGATATGGACTCCATGCTGGGGCTGCATACTCCAGGATTGGCCTGACATATGTGGTATACAAAGTTCTGAATGATTCTTTACACAAGTTTCTGAGTGCCGTTCGTATGTTGGCCAGCCTGGCATATGCCGCTGATGTTATCCGCTTGATATGTGCTGCAGGGGAGAGGTCTGGCGTGATATCAACCTCCAAGTCTTTTTCCTTCTCTGACTCCTGATGAATTTCCTCTCCCAGATGATACCTTGTATCTGGCCTCCTGCTCCCTACACCTATCTTCATTACATTACATTTGGTTGGGTTAAACTCTAACAACCATTTGTTCGACCATTCCTTCAGCTTGTCTAGGTCTTCTTGAAGCCTCAAACAGTCCTCTTCTGTTTTAATCCTTCTCATAATTTTAGCATTGTCCGCAAACATTGAGAGAAATTAATCGATACCCTCTGGGAGATCATTTACATATATCAGAAACAAGATAGGACCGAGTACAGAGCCCTGTGGGACTCCACTGGTGACTTCACGCCAATCGGAGGTCTCACCCCTCACCGTAACTCTCTGCTTCCTATTGCTTAGATACTCCCTTATCCACTGGAGCACCTTACCAGCTACACCTGCCTGTCTCTCCAGCTTATGTACCAGCCTCTTATGCGGTACTGTGTCAAAGGCTTTCCGACAATTCAAGAAAATGCAGTCCGCCCAGCCCTCTCTTTCTTGTTTAATCTTTGTCACCTGATCGTAGAATTCTATCAAGCCTGTAAGGCAAGATTTACCCTCAGTGAACCCATGTTGGCGATTTGTCACGAAGTCCCTTCTCTCCAGATGTGTTACCAGGTTTTTTCTCACGATCTTCTCCATCACCTTGCATGGTATACAAGTCAAGGACACTGGCCTGTAGTTCAGTGCCTCTTTCCTGTCGCCCTTTTTGTATATTTTTGTATATTTTGTATATTTTGTGTATGTGTGTGTGTGTGTGTGTGTGTGTGTGTGTCTGTGTGTGTGTGTGTGTGTGTGTGTGTGTGTACTCACCTATATGTACTCACCTATATGTGCTTGCAGGATCGAGCATTGACTCTTGGATCCCGCCTTTCTAGCTATCGGTTGTTTACAGCAATGACTCCTGTCCCATTTCCCTATCATACCTAGTTTTAAAAGTATGAATAGTATTTGCTTCCACAACCTGTTCCCCAAGTGCATTCCATTTTTCTACTACTCTCACGCTAAAAGAAAACTTCCTAACATCTCTGTGACTCATCTGAGTTTCCAGTTTCCACCCATGTCCCCTCGTTCTGTTATTATTACGTGTGAACATTTCATCTATTTCCACTTTATCAATTCCCCTGAGTATTTTATATGTCCCTATCATATCTCCTCTCTCCCTTCTTTTCTCTAGTGTCGTTAGGTTCAGTTCCTTCAGCCGCTCTTCATATCCCATCCCTCGTAACTCTGGGACAAGCCTCGTCGCAAACCTCTGAACCTTCTCTAGTTTCTTTATGTGTTTCTTCAGGTGGGGGCTCCATGATGGCGCGGCATACTCTAAGACGGGTCTCACGTAGGCAGTGTAAAGTGCCCTAAAAGCTTCCTCATTTAGGTTTCTGAATGAAGTTCTAATTTTCGCCAGTGTAGAGTACGCTGCTGTCGTTATCCTATTTATATGTGCCTCAGGAGTTAGATTAGGTGTCACATCCACTCCCAGGTCTCTTTCTCGAATCGTTACAGGTAGGCTGTTCCCCTAGGTGTGTGTGTGTGTGTGTGTGTGTGTGTGTGTGTGTGTGTGTGTGTGTGTGTGTGTGTGTGTGTGTGTGTGTGTGTGTGTGTGTGTGTGTGTGTGTGTCTGTCTGTCTGTGTGTGTGTGTGGGTGGGTGGGTACAAAATCTTCATTCACGAGCCTCATGAACACCACCCTGGGGTTGCGTCATCCGTGTTCGTCATCCTGCACCGCTTGTGCAAGCATGGGGTCATCCTCTGTGGTCGTCCAAACCACGTGGAGGAAGTCTGGGTGAACTTCAACTACAGGTCTGAATGAGAGGATGAGTGTTAATGAGGAGACCGATTTAACGTGAGTACTCAATACCTATATATTGTGCTTAAGTTTCGGGAACAGATTTTTCTTCTTCTTCTTGATAGTAGGTGCAGTTTACATGAAGGGTTTGTCCTCCCGATGACTGCACTAGTACAGATGTTGGTAGAGGCGTTTATGTTGAAGATGATAAGAGTTTCAAAAGTGCTTGTTGCGTAGTGCTGTAGACAGAGGAGCGGGGACTAGAACAGAGGTGTGTGTTAGAGGGAGACTTGCCGCACCGTAGGACGGTGTGTTGTGTTTATGGCGTCAGCTGATCCTTGGTGCTGCGACGAGGCGGTTGTTTTCTGTGTTTAGCTGTTGGTGGCGCCAGGTATAAATGTGGCGCGGGTCAGATGTGACCCAATTTGTTGATCGATTGGAGATATTTAGCCAGTGCTTTGACTATTTGGTATTTTTCTTGTAACGAGTGGTCACCGCCTCCTAATATATGCTCGATGGTAAAGGGTATTTTAAGTGAGATAAGTACTTGTTTGAAATTTACTCTGGCACTATAATGTCGGAAGCAATGTAGGAGATAGTGTTCGATTGTTTCAGGCATCTGACAGTGGATGCAGAGTTCGTTGATGTCTGTTCTGTACTTAGAGCTGTGTGCTGCTAGTTTGGTGTGTCCTAGCCTTAATCTGGTCATCGCTATATCAATTTCTCTGCTTTTATATCTGACATGTTTCCAAGTTTCCCATTTCTTTTTATTGGACCCATAGTACAAAGGTGAGCATGACGTTTTCCATTTCGTCGCAAAATCTTGGGTGATGTTATTTTTGAAGGCTCCTTTACATGCAACATGGGGAATTGGATGACGGGTAATGTGAGGTATGTTGTGCATTGCTTTGGCTAGTTGATCTACTAGTTCATTATGGAGAATACCACAATGCGCTGGGACCCATTGGATAGAGGTATCATAACCGTTCAATCGATGTTCATGAAGAAGTTGATGACATGGGTAAACAAACTCCTTGCACGTTTTTGAAGAGTACGTAATTGCTTGAATCGCGCTCTTGGAGTCACTGCAGATTGTATATGTCCCGATAGGTAATGTTGTGATAATTTGGAGAGCTTGATATAAGGCATATAATTCAGCTGTGAAAACAGATAGTTGGTTTGGTAACCGCCATCCCTGCTTGAGGTGGTATTCCGGTATCCATACAGCGCTAGTGACCGAGGGTACGTTGTTCATGATGATGCGAGATCCATCTGTATAAATCGCTGTGGTATTTGGGTAGCAATTTTTCATTGTTGAGAGAAAGACTGAGGCTATGGCTGAGTTTGGTGCAGACTTTGAAATGTTGTCTTCGAGTTGTATTGTTGTATTAGGAGTTTTATAAAGCCAGGGTGGAATAGGGGGAACAGTAAGTTGGGTTTCCGAGTTTTGGAGTAGAGAGTCTATATTGAGGTTATTTGTAGCCCGTGTGAGGAAAGGTTGTGAGTGATTGGTTGGGAAGCGGGGGTTATGTGGGTTAACTGTTGGGTTAATTTTTGATCTGTATGGGTGTGTCTGGTGAGCAGTGGTACAGAGTGACAGATAGTTGGCACACATTATGTCTCGTCTGGTGGCTAGGCTTGTGAGGCCCTTTTCCCCGTAAAGTCCGAGGATAGAAGTGGAACGCATTGCGCCACATATAAGTCGCATGGCATTGTTTTGGATGACCTCTAGGCTCTGTAGGTTAGTAGACGCAGCCGACGCATATGCTTGGCAACAATAGTCTAGTTGGCTGCGAATGTAGGTTGTATAGAAACAGAGCAGGATTTTATGGTGTGCTCCCCAGGTGGTGCCAGTGAGGGCTTTCAGTATGGCGAGTCGGGGTTGTGTCGTCTGTTTAAGGTGTTGAATGTGTGCTTTCCAGGTAAGTAAGGGGGAGTCTAAGTGCATGCCAAGGTATTTATGTTCTCTTACGTGTTGGATGGGAGTGTTGTGTATTGTGAGGGTGGGTAGATGAACAAGTCTTTTTTTAGTGAAAATTTGATAATAGGTTTTGGTAGTACTAACTTGAAGGCCCCTTTGTTGTGTCCAATCTTTGAGGTGATCAAGTGCTGTTTGCATTGTTGAGACTGTATTAGGTAAGGTGTTGTCTGAATAATACAGTGTTAAGTCGTCGGCGTACGCCGAGAGGTTAACAGGATGGGTGTTAGGCAAATCTGCTAAGAATGCAGCAAAAAGGGTTGGGCTTAGTATGGAGCCTTGTGGGACACCCGTTTGTATTGGGATGTCATCGGAAAACTCGCCTTGTATATAGACTTTAGAGGTCCTGTTCGTAAGATAGGATTTTAACCATAAAAGTAATCTTCCCTGTACGCCTAAACGCGCAAGCTTTGCCAAGAGGCAAGTATGAGGAATGCTATCAAAAGCTCCTTTGAGGTCTAAGTAGAGAACAATACAAAATTTGCTGCTTCTGAGGGAGGTGCGGATTTCATGTTCAAGGCAGAGTATTTGATCGAGTGTGGAGCATTGCGGTCGAAATCCAGCTTGGAGTGACGGTATAATATTATTATATTCTAGGTACCATTGGAGGCGAGTATGTACTAGTCTTTCCATGACTTTACTGAGACATGATAGTAGGGAAATAGGTCTATATGACGCAGGTTGGGATGGGTCATTTCCTGGTTTAAGGAACGGAAGAATAATACTGGTCTGCCATTGTGAGGGAATATTTCCGTGAGTCTAGCATAGGTTGTAATAGTTTAGGAGAGTACTATGTGCAGTTGATGGAAGATGTTTAATGAGTTCATATGGAATTCCATCCTCTCCAGGTGCCTTGCCAAGAGGTAGGCGGGTTAAGGCTAATTGTAGCTCGCTTAAGGTGTACATGTTGTCGACGCCGTGCATGGGTAGCAGTATGGCACGGTCAATTTCTTGTCTGAGGGGGAGTTCTTGGGCATGAAAGAAGGGTGTTGAGAGGGTAACTTTAAGACATTCAGCAAGAACATTTGCACGCTCCTGAGGTGTTTGACAGAGTGAACCGTTGATCATCAGGGGGAACGAAGGGAATATTGGGCGACCTTTAATGCTGTTAAATGTAGCCCAGACTTTTGAATGTGGCGTGGTGGGTGTGAGGCTATCACAAAATTTTGCCCATGATGCTCGCTTTGCTGACAGTGAGTTTTTTTTGGCTTCTGCTGTAGCCCGCCGGAGATTAACCCAGTTCTGTAGGGAGGGTTGACGTCTTTGTTTTTGTATGGCTCGTCGGCGTAAAGCGACTGTTCGTGCACATTCTGCGTTCCACCACGGTTTAAGTGGTTTGTTGGACCTATGTCCTGAAGTTTTCTTGAGCATTTGGGTGGCTGCTGAATTTATGGCGTGAGTGATTGTGGACAGTCGCGTGTTAGGGTCTACATCGTCTGTATCTGGGAGACAGACAGTATCAGCCCATTTTTTCTTATCTAGTTTCTTAATGTTCCACTTGGGGAGCGTTAGGGGGTGGGTTGGTGGCTGAAAGTTAGTAAATTTTATAATGAGGGGTTTGTGGTCACTTCCAATATCTGGTCCAGTATGAAACTGTAGTTCTTGTTGAAAGTGTGTAGAGCCAAAGCAGATGTCCAATGAGGCTTCATAATTGGTTCTGTAGTTAAAGTAGGTTGCAAGGTAGGGTGGCGAAAGAAGAATATATGGTGTAGTGTCTAAGTAGTTATATAAATCGGTGCCTGCAGTATTTTGGGTACCTCTACTCCATGTGGGGTGGTTTGCATTGAGATCACCTGTAACAATGATCGGTTGCCGTAATTGGTTTAGATAGAATTCTAGTTCATTTAAATTTATTGTGCCACCAGGGTTGTATATACCCAGAAAGGATATGTGTGTACCATTGTAGGGTATTAGGCATGCTAAAATTTCTAGTTTACCATTTACAAAATGTGTAAGCGTTACAGGTTTACATGTCATGTTACTCCGTGTTAGGAGGAAAATACCACCACCCATACGGTTTGGTCTGTCCAGTCTCTGCATCTGAAAGTTTTTAAAAATAGGATTTTGTTTAAGGGTGAGCCAGGATTCGGTTATGAAAGCTAAGTCCGGTTTGGATGAGTAAAGGAATTGTTTAAGTTCTGTGAGAGATCTTTTAATGCTTTTTGCGTTCCAAGTTATGAAGGTTAGGGGAGCCATTTAGGATGTGTGGGTTATGGATGTGTCTGTTTTCCTTGGCATGCCAGTAGTAGTACGTGTTGGATACTTAGATGTGGATGTGGGCTGTGTCTTACTCTTGGTACTGGCGGTTTGGGTTTGTGGCAAGTCAGCCTGTGGAATTATTTTGGTAAGGCGTGCTAGGGAGTTATTTATGAGTTTTTCTATCATCTGTTCAAACAATGTGTGTCCAGCAATGGTGGCTTTGTTTGGGCGGATGTCAGTGTCTGTAGCTGTTGATGGGATATCTTTTGGGTCAGCCTCAGGGGTGGGTTGTGTTACTTGTGTAAAGTATTTAGTTAGAAGTCGGTCCAGCGTCTTTTCTAGTGCATTTTTGATGCGTGTGACAAAAGTTTCAACAAGATCATTTTCAATGCGAGTGACAAGAGTTTCAACAAGATTAGGACTCAGTTGTGCATTTTGTGAGGGATGGTTGGACCCTGGGGTTGTGGGAGTGTCGGTGACAGACATATCAGGTACGCGCAAAGGCTGTGTTTGAGTGTGAGGTAGTGTTTGATGATGGGCTGTGTTAGGTTGTTTCAGTGCACTACTGTACAGCAGGTTGTTGGTAGGGAGAACCTTAGTTTTTGCTGCTGCTGCTATGTATGAAGGACATTGTTTGAATATAATGTCGTGATCGCCACCACAGTTTGAGCAGGTAAGTGTATCTGATGTACAATCTTGCGTGTAATGGGAACCAGAGCATTTCCCACATTTAATGTCTTTGGTGCAGCCTTTCCAGGTATGGTTAAAACCTTTACATTTAAAACACTGAGTGGGACGTGGTATATACACCTCTAGTTTATGGAGGAAGCCGTTTAACCAAATCCTCTCAGGGGGGATGTAGTCTAGAAAGGTAAGCAGAGCAGTGCCTGTATCACTCAGTTCTCCGTTTGTTCTTCGCATAAATTTTTGGATTCCATGGATCGGGATGTCATGTGTCTCAAGTTGTGCTTTGATATCGTCTACACTGATGTCTACCACATGTCGGATTACATATTTTGTTAATCGGTCCCCTAGTGGTTTATAGCACTTGACTTTGTGGCCACAGATGTCAGTAATGTCTGAAAGCTTTAGTTCTTCGCCATGTTTGTGGTCCACTGCGATCAGGTTTTTCTGTTTATTTGGTCTCATATTGTGCACATTGATCCCGAATATCTTGGGAATGGCATTATATAAGATACTTTGTGCTCGGCTATTTCTGAACACATTTTCCTCTTCGCCATCAAAGGCAATGATGAAAGTTTGCAAATCAGAAGAACTTGGCCTACCTTGGTTGTGCAGTGGATGTTGATACTGAGGCCGCGTGGTGCCGGCATGGTCTCTGTTTACCTCTGAAAGTTGGCGGCGTTTCGCCTCCAATCTGTTTGCCTTGCTGTGATGTTTGCTGTCTAGGAAATCTCCATCTAGATCCTCTTCTAAGACCGGGTGACGTTCATGATCTAAATGTGTGGTATGTAACAGTGGTTCCCCAGTGTCCTCAAAGGTATCGTCAATATTTGTAGGAGAGACGCTGCGTGAACCTCCACCAGACGCCATGACGCCTCGCTCCCCGCTAAAAAGAAATTACCAGCCTGAAGGGTCGAACTGGTGACCGTGTGAACACCGGGTCCGGCCTCCCAAAAAAGGAAGAGTTGTTCATGAAGTGGGCTCGAGCTGACGACTGTCCGGCCACCGGCGGCAGACCCCACTCTCAGGCCGTGACTCTATAAGAATCTTAATGATGGGGTCGACCTGAGGACCGTCGGGACCCCAGCGGGTAACCTCATACTCTGACCAGACCAGACAGATTTTTCAGTCAGAGATCTGGCTAACGTGTTATCCCTAATCGACTGTTGGTAAACGGAAGCGCTGCTGCGAGAGACGTACCTGGGTTAAGAACGATCACAGTAAATTGGGAGATCATTGCAGTGACGAGGTTGTTAAGTGTGTATGATTACACAGGGTATATACACTCCAGGTTAAGGAGAGACTACTGTGTATGAAGAGGAGAGATTTCCATTTTGGCTTTACATTGTATGATTTATAATCATTATATTTATCATGTATGCATCTCATTTCAGGAGAAAACCAGTAATCCAGCAGGCCGAGGTAAGGGGTGCTGCTGTGCGATACCCTGTCTGTTATTATTGTGTTTGTTTCTAATTACTGTGTAGTAATCAACATGTGTGATTGTTAATTGTGTTGTGTGATTTATTGATATGTCGAATTATCATTATATGTGTTTTGTGTTTTGGGGTCAGTGATTATATATGTAATTATATTTACTGTACTGTGTAACCAAAAAACTTATGTAATGTTTTGCTGGTTTGCGAGACAAGGACTTTGTGGAATCTTTAATTGATCAATTAGGGATTCATGGAGAGTTAATGAGGGTAATTAACTTCACCAAGGGGATTCGCAATCTTTTGACAATAGCTGTCGAGAGGGTGACTTTGTGATGAGTTAATGAAATACGTTCTGTATTAATTAGCTGTCTGCTTAACAGTAAATTAAGTACTCAAGTAAATTAAGGGTAATTAATGCCAGCTGTCGAGAGGGTGACAGCTGTGTTGACTTAATGTTAGAACATAAGAATTCGATCTGGATTAATAATACGTCTGTGGGACAGTTAATTAATCACTAAAATTAATTAGGGTAATTAACGCCAGTTGTTGAGAGGGTGACAGCTCTGTTGAGATTAATGTAATTCATTCTGGAGTAATTGTCTGTCTGGGTAACGAAATTACTCAAGATGGCAGTCGTTCTCTGGTGCTATGTGTGGGAAGGCGCTGTTTGGAGTGTCGACGGGAGGTTGCGTGGTGGACGTTCCTGAGGTCTCTCCGCTCCTGGCTAGTGTTTACGTTGGGTGATTGCTGGTTTGCCCTGCTGGTGGTAGTTTGCCACTGACAGGGTGACGTTTGACTTAGCCATGAGGACTTCTCGGCCTCCAGTGAAGAGGACATTGTCGGCTGGTCTGGCATTTACAGTGCAGGTGGACCATCCGTTGGTTGGTGTCGCCGTGGAGGACGTGTTACATGTGCAGCTGTCGGACCTGGTGGGCATCCAGCTGTTTCAGGGCAACCGTGCTGTGGTCAAGTTCCGCCTCCAGGCTGCCTTTCAGGCGTTTCTCGAGCGGTGTGAGGGGCGTGTTTACCCTCTCCCTGATACTGCTGGCTCTATTAAGGTGGTGAATCTTAGTGTCACCTTGACGTCTGTGACGGTGCATGGTGCCCCCTTCGAATTTTAGGTCGACTTTTTAACCTCCTGTTTTGAACGATTTGGGACAGTGTTAAGTGTTCGTTGGAACAAGGTCATTGCCTGGCACTGTGTTGGTATGCTTGACGGCTCCCGCACCGTCACGATGTCGCTGAAGTGTAGCGTACTGTCGTAGCTGTCAATGTTGGGTTACACGCTCCGCTGCCTGTATCGGGGTCAACCGCGCACCTGTTATAGGTGTGGTCACGAGGGTCATCTGGCTGCAGCGTGCGACGTGGGAGCAACTGGTAGGGTGCGTGTTTTTCGTGCGGAGGATTTTCCGCCCCTGTTGCGTTCGGACGGTTCTGAGGACGGAGTGGGTGCTGTGCCTGAGGCGCCTGATTGCCTGTCTGCTGCTCCGCCTGTTGGGGCGAGCTCTCCGGCCTGTGCGTCACGTCTAGTAACTGCTGTAGCCCCTGGGGTTGTTGAGCCGATGTGTGTGGGTGTTGGGCTGTCGCCTGAGCTGCATGCAGTGCAGGATGTCCCGGTGGAGGTTCATGTCCCACCCCCGCCTGTGGATGTGATACCGGATCCCGGGGACGCGGGTTCTGCTGTTTTGGAGGGGGGGCTTCGGCAGGGGGCGGTGCCTGCCGTGCCAGTGTGTGTTGGCGACTGTCGTTCTGTTCTTTCCATCCCTTTGCAGAAGCGTGTGCGTCGGTGTTCTGAGGCTGTTTCCGTGGATGATGTGGACAGTGTGGGTGATGTGGCCTTTGTGGACTCTTCGGACGGTGCGGGTGGGGCGTGTATGGATGTGAAGATAGTGGTCGTGCCTGCGGAAGGGGCCTGCTGGGTGTGGTGTGGCGTGACCTGTCTCAAAGCGTTCGTGGCGGGCTCGTAGTGTGTCTCCCCTTCGTGGTGTGCCTTGGGACGAGGTGGGGGAGTATGGTGCTCTGGCGTCCCCCGACGTGGATTATTGTGCTGTGCATGGCTCCGAAGTTGCTGCCTGTGCCCCCCCTCTTGCGTCACCTGCTGTTGGATCTCCGCAGTGGGGGGTTGACCCCCCCCTGATGATCGGGACCTCGTCAGGGTGTTGCGGAAAGATGTGCACCAGGGGGCCTCGGCTCCTGTGCCCGGTGGTAGGGTCGATGCCGCGCCTGCATCCCCTGCAGTTCCCCCTCCTTCGTTGCCCCGGTCTGGGGGAAGCCTAGTCCCGCTTGGTGGGGTCGTGCCCTGTGAGGGTCTGGTGTTGGGCCCTTATCGCGATGTCCGGGTGCTTCCGATCCCGTAGTGCTCATCCACTGTCTGGGTGTTGGGAGTAAAGGAGTTTGTTTATAGGGTTCCGGATAAGATGTCTCAGCCGAAGGCTCCACCTGGTGGCCGGGTGTCCCCTGACACGTGGGTGATTTGGGATGCATACTGCTTGCTCTTTCCGATATACAAGTTTCCAGAGAAATATTAGTTGCCGTCTTGCGCACGCTGCTACGCCATGCGTGGATCAGCTGCCGCCGTGAACTCGACATTCCGCCCTACGGTGCGGCGAATCTCCCTTTAGCGTCTGCCTCTGTTTTCGTCGTCACTCCTCTCTCTACGGCCCGACACATCTAACTCTTTTGACTTTCTTCTCCTCTTCAACGTCCACGCATCTCTCTACATCTGTCCTGGTGCAGTCATCGGGAGGGTAAACCCTTCATGCAAACTGCACCTATTCTCAAGAAGAAGATGGAGTGTCGGGACCCCCCTACCCCCTGTTCGCCGGACCGAGCCCGTTGGTCTTGAATTTTCTGGTCGTACATCGTACCCCAACCCGTTCTCGCACTTGTGTATAGTCAATATTGACTTATTAAATACGTGCATATGTGACATACTAAACATACTAGTTTACCTTGAAAAGCTTCATAGAAAACACCAACCTTACCTAACCTTCTTAGAATGTTAAGATAAGCATCATATTGCTTCGTAATTACAATTATTACTTAACCTACTATAGGTTAATTACAATTATTACTAAACCTATTATAGGTATAATTACTTAACCTATTATAGGTATAATTACTTAACCTATTATAGGTATAATTACTTAACCTATTATAGGTATAATTACTTAACCTATTATAGGTTAATTACAATTATTACTTAACCTATTATAGGTATAGGTTAAGTAATAATTGTAATTACAAAGCAATAAGATGCTTATCTTAACATACTAAGAAGGTTAGGTAAGGTCGGTGTTTTCTATGAAGCTTTTCAAGGTAAACTAGTATGTTTAGTATGTCACATATGCACGTATTTAATAAGTCAATATTGACCATAAGAAAGTGTGAGAATGGGTTGCATACCCTGCACTTGAGATTGTATTGCTGGATATGCTACGAGTTTGTGTGGCCGAAGTGTACGGACTCCAGTTGTTTACGACCCACCAGGCACTTATGAAGTTTCGCTCTGTGGCAGTTTATTTGGCCTTCATGGCGAGCTATGACGGGCGGACATTTACGCTCCCTGGAGACGGTGGTACCATCACTATTTCTGACCGCTGTTGTGCTGTGACTTATGTGGCGCTGCATAGTGTGCCTTTCGAGTTCCCGGAGGAATTTTGGCCAGTTTGGGGCGGTGGTTTCCCTCCGAATGAACTGTCTCTTCAGGCAGGTTGCGCGGGGTCTCGTGTGGGACTCAGACTCTCACCTTGCGGCTCAAGTCTCCTATTCCTTCTACGGTTACCTTGATGGGGTAGACTGTGCAGGCCTTTTATGCAGGGCAGCCAAGACAGTGTTTTCGTTGTGGCCTTGAGGGGCACCAGGCGGCTGCTTGCACTGGGGCCGCAGCTGCACCTGTTAATTTATTCCTAGAAGAGGATTTTCCCCCGTTGGTGGTACAGAAACTGTTGTCAAGTGATGGTGTGGGTGGAGAGGTTCCCCTGCCGCCTACTAACCCGGTGCTGTTACCTGGTTCCTCAGCTAGTGTGCTGGTGCGTTGGGAAGGTGGTGTGCGTGACGGGGTGGTGGTGTGTGGGCCCTGCCCCCGTGGTCGGTCGGAACCTAGTGCATATACCGGCGGGTACCTAGTGTGCGCCCCGGTGCGCCTCCTAGTGGCAGGCCACCTCGTGCGGGCCCCTGAAATGTGATCTCAGCGTCCGGGAAAGTGATCAGTAGCTCTCAGTCCTTGAAAACGCTGTGGATGAGCGGGTGCGTCCGCTCCCGTTGTGCTCGTCTACAGCCTGGGTGCCGCGGGCACAGGCTTTTGTTTATGACGTACCGGAGTAAATGCCTGACTCTTATGAATATACTAATGTTCCGGTGTCCGATGGCGAACTGCTGGCTTGGGAGGCTTACTGTTTGCACTTTCCGGCGCAGGTCTTCCCGGATAAATATGTGTAGCACTTGTGTTTGATTTCTGTCCTCCCTGTATTTTTGTATTTATTGTTTGCTGTATGTACGTTTTACTGCTTGTTTGGTACGACCCATTTCGTTGTTGGGTGTGGTGGTGGGGTGGGTCATTGCGTGTATGTGTTATTTGGATGTTTGTTTCCGGTTCCTGTATTTTCTGTTTTTTTTTGTTTGGGGGCTTAGGTGTGTGTATGTGGCTAGTTTTCCCGGTTCCTGCTCGTTCCAGTGTTGTGGTGTCTGTGTGGCTCTGTGCTTTCTTATTTATTGTGTCATGTATATTCCCCCTGTCTTACTTGTGGTATGCTTCCTGTCCCGAGTTTGTTTTTTCCGACTCTCGGTACCTGTGTGTCCGGTTTTGTGTTTGTATGCTTCGTTTTGTTTTCTTACCCTTTTGCTTTTGCACATTCTGTTCGTTGTTCTGTTTCTATGTTTTTGTTGTTTCTGTCCTTTCCTTGTTCAATGTTCCATGTTTATTGTTATATGTTTGTGTACTGTTTTTCTGTTTTTTGTTTTTATGTTTTTATTTTTCCGTGGGTTTTCCTTCATGTTTCTTTTTGTGTATGATTTTTGTATAGTTAGCATTTTCTTGTTTCCCTGTACAGCGTTTTGTGCCTTTGTTTTTATCCCGCTTTGTGTTATTATTCAGTACCTGTGTGAAATTCCAGGCTTTATGTTTCATGTTACTTGATTTTCATTATTTTTATTCTTTGTATTATGTTGTTATAGTTGTTTGTCTTTGTCTTTTTTACTTTTATGTTTTGCTTTTACGTGTGTGGTGTTTCTTTTATAAATAACAAAAAATACTCAAGTTATTAAAATCATTTAACATCATCTAAGTGATACCACATGGTTCGTAATTGCAGGATGCTGTAAGTGTTTTGGGCTGTAGTAATTATAATTATTATATATTTCTGAGAGGTGTACAGTGTGCTGTGTTGCTTGTCGATGCAACAAGGCTTTGGTGTAATCTTTAATTTACAATTAATGATTCAATGAGTTTTGATTAGGGTAATTAACATAACCAAGGGAATGTACATTGCTTGGATGAGGGAACTGTTGTGTTGATAACAGCATTGAGATTACCTTAGTTCATTCAGGATCCATTATATGTTCGCCGAACAGCTAATTTGATCACTCAAGCTAATTAAGGGTAATTACCATCATCTTAGTGTATTCACACAGTGGTGAGGGATTGTCGAGGCGCGACGGTGTTTGAGTCAACGTATGCGCTCAGTAGTAGTTATCTGTCCGTGCCATAGCTAAATAATGACTCAAGTTAATTAGGATAGTTAACATCCTACAGTGTTTTGACTGACGGTCGTGGGCGAAGTCATTGAGATTAAGAGATTAACATAACATGTTCTAGATTAATTGCCTCTCTGTTTGACAGCAAATTAATAAGTCAAGTAAATAAGGGTAATTAACACCACCAAAGTGAATTCTCAGTGTTTGATGAGAACTTTTTTTAAAGTGTTGAGAGTAATGTAATTTGTCAGTATTAATTATCGGTCTATGGGACAGTTAATTAATTGTTTTGGTTAATTAAGGGTAATTAACCACATCCAAGTGTATTGACATAACTTCTGGGGGAAGACTGCCGAGAGAGTGGCAGAAGTATCTTACTGAAACTCATTTTGGTTAACTTCGTTGTTCATTTAACAACAACTAAGGCAATTACTCACTGAATGCTCTATGTCAAGTGTTTGTGTAATCAAGAGTTAGCGAGTTATCATGTTGATAGTTTTACTTGTCTGGGGAAGACAAATGTGTGATTAACATAGATTACCTGTAGCTGACTGTCCAGCTGACAGTTCAATTAAAGTAATTAATCACATAGATCAATTATTGTAATTATCTAGTCATGTGAGTTTTATGTAGCTGTTCTGTAATCAACAGATTACAGAATCAACTAGGAACAAAAACACACTAGACTTGTTATTCACAAACAATGATGAACTAATCAGAGACATCACAATCTCAGATACTTCATATTCAGACCATAAGCTCATTGAAGTGCGAACTAGCATAAATAATGGTAGTAGGTCTAAGAGACCCAACAAGCGAGAGGGAATATTCAATCAATTCAATTTCAGCAATAGGAGGATTGACTGGGAAAAAATAAATGTAGACCTTGCAACCATTCAATGGGAGACGTTCTTAAGCGACAAAACTCCCAAACAGGGAAAAGCTGAACTGACAGCTGAAGCTTGCAAGGTCTGCTTGAAGCACGTGCCTGTGAGGTGGGGCAGAAAGAGGACCACTCTAGAAAGAGAACGCAGACGACTGTAAAGGAGAAGGAAAAAAATAACGGAAATGCTTAGGCAGACACAACTATCACAAGCAAGGAAAACAAGCCTAAGTAGGGAGATCGAAGAAATAGAACAAACGTTGAAGCGATCATATGAGTCTGAGGAAATGGAATTGGTAAAAGAAAGCTATACACGAGATAAGGAAAAATCCGAAATATGTTTTCACCTACGCAAAATCAAAATCCAAAACCTCGACCATATTGGACCGTTAATTACAAATGAAGGTACGTACACAGAGGACAACAAAGAGATTAGTGAAATTCTAAGAGGCCAGTATGAGGCTATGTGTAGCACACCAATAAACATTAAAGTTGATGACCCAGACAACTTCTTTATGAGTGACATTCAAGCTGCAGATAATATAACGGATATTACCACAAACTCGGAGGACTTTGAAAGAGAAATTGAGAATATGCCTATGCACTCAGCTCCTGGGCCTGACTCATGTAATTCAATATTCATAAAGAAATGTAAAGTACCAGTAGCGAGAGCACTCAGCGTAATATGGAGAAAGAGCCTGGATACGGGGGAGATACCAGCAGCACTTAAATCTGCAGATATAGGTCCGTTGCACAAGGGGGGGGGGGGAGTAAAGCCTTGGCAAAAAATTTTAGGCGACTTGCACTAACATCACATATAATAAAAGTGTTTGAAAGTGATTAGGAATCAAATTTCTAGTTTTATGGAAAACAATGAATTGCACAATCCAGGACAACATGGATTTAGAGCGAGAAGATCCTGTCTGTCACAGTTACTCAACCACTATGACAAAATCACAGAAGCCCTAGAAGAAAAGCAAAATGCAGATGTTGTATACACAGACTTTGCAAAGGCGTTCGACAAATGTGACCATGGGGTGATAGCTCACAAAATGAGGTCAATGGGAATAACTGGAAAAGTAGGACGCTGGATACTCAATTTCCTGTCGAACAGAACACAAAGAGTAACAGTCAATCAGATAAAATCGAGTCCAAGCGATGTTAAAAGCTCTGTACCTCAAGGAACAGTCCTTGCACCGCTACTGTTCCTTATTCTCATATCTGATATAGACAAAAATACACGTCACAGCTTCGTGTCGTCCTTTGCAGATGACACAAAAATGAGCATGAAAATTACCTCTGCTGAAGACATTGAAAAACTACAAGCAGATGTCAACAAAGTTTTCGATTGGGCAGCAGAAAATAACATGATGTTTAACAGTGATAAATTTCAGGTACTCAGGTACGGCAAAAATGAGGATCTGAAACATAATACAGGGTACAAAACACAATCGAATCTTCCCATAGTAGAAAAACAGCATGTCAAGGATTTGGGAATAATGATGTCCGGCGATCTAACGTTTAGGGGGCATAACCAAGCAAATATCGCGTCAGCCAGAAAAATGATCGGATGGATTACGAGAACTTTCAAATCCAGGGATCCCATCAAAATGGTTGTATTCTTCAAGTCACTTGTGTTGTCCCTTCTCGAATACTGCTCAGTACTCACTTCCCCCTTCAGAGCAGGAGAGATTGCTGAAATAGAGGAATACAGAGAACATATACGGCACGCATAGACGAGATAAAACACCTAAATTATGGGAATCGTCTCAAAGCTCTCCAAATGTACTCTCTAGAAAGGAGACAAGAGAGATACCAAATAATATACCCATGGAAAATACTGGAGGGTCAGGTCCCAAATTTACACAGTAAAATAACAACGTACTGAAGTGAACGATATGGAAGAAAATGCAAGATTGAACCAGTGAAGAGCAGGGGTGCCATAGGCACAATCAGAGAACACTGTATAAACATCAGAGGTCCGCGGTTGTTCAACGTCCTCCCAGCGACTATAAGAAATATTGCCGGAACAACCGTGGACATCTTTAAGAAAAAATTGGACGGTTTTCTAAGAGAAGTTCCGGATCAGCCGGGCTGTGGTGGTATGTGGCCCTGCGGGACGCTCCAAGCAACAGCCTGGTGTGTTGTAATCCACAAGTTAGTAGGAATTATTAGCTAGAGGATCATTACTACAACACTTAACGAATGATGATTGAAAGTACATGTAAGTAGACAGACTATGGATCACATATCTAAGAAAGGTCAATGGATTAAGACCGAAGCTGTTTAGCCAAATTAATAATTCCTGGAAAGAGGAATTATTCTTCGTCAGGCTTCTAGGAACAAGGTTACCGCTCTAGGGATAAGGTTAATCGGATTATACCTTCCTCAAGAGGCGTGGTGAAATGATTGAGGCCATGGTTGGCTGGAGTCAGTCTGATTGTGGAAGTTGAACTAGCAAGTCCTTTGGATCCCCGTTTGCGGCAGCAGCGAAGCGTAGCAGACAGCTATGCGAGAACCTGATGTGATCTTAGTGACGAAGTTAAGTCTGCAGTATGTGAGTATTGAATGAAAGACTAACCGGGTGTGGAGCGTTGTAGTAATCATTCCGTATTAGGGACTTAGGCGGAAGTTACGAGTGTGGGTGGTGATCGCGGAGGTCAAGTGGTCTATGGGTATTGGAAGTGTATTGACCTAATAGAGTATGTTAATTAATATAGTATTATTTGTCAGACTCTATTCTTTGTAATTAAATGACAAAACCCGACGGCCTTTAAATACCTTCCATATGTCCACTCATTGTGTTCCAGTACAAACCTAGTGGTACGCCTCAAGGGTCTGGTGGGTGTAGGAGTACACGGTGGTAGTAACGGTTGCTGAGGCAAGGTGTTATGTGTTGTGTAATCGCTGTGTTCGGAATGAACCGGGGTTCAGCGTCACGACATATTTGGTGGCAGCGCAAACAGGTTTTGGAACACTTTGCGAGATGAAGGAAGTGTGGTTCTGGTTTAGTTGGTGAGGGAATGTTCGGGAAATAATAGACGTCGGGTTGTCGTGAGAATGGTGGTTACTAGACGGAGGAAAGAAGGGTCAGGTGAGACCAGGTCAGAGGTGTTAGTTAATTAAAGGGACTAGGCCATTGTGGGGCACATGTGGGGTTTATTTCTTTGTTTCCAGATTCCCGCAACGAGAGACGGCTAAGATGCAAGTCTGGACCACTGAAGCATCGGGATCCAAAACAAGTGTAGTGTTCGTAGTGCGGATTATACAGTGTTCGTAGTGCGGATTATACAGTGTTCGTATTGCGGATAATACAGCGTGGCGAGGTAAAACTAGCGCGGGTGAATGTGGGCCAGCGTGGGCCATGTGCGGGCCAAGCGATGGGTGGGCCAAGCGAGCCGCACCTTGGAGCTTGTTTTATATCGTTGGTAAGGCGGAAATAGTGAGAAACCGTTGCTAAGGTGAAATTAATCGTGTAAACTACGTAATTTAAAGTTAATTAAATTTCATGTAACGTGTAAATCGAATATTTTAAGGATAATAAAATATTACCTAAAGTACTGTGCGAGTTCCGGCGTTGTCAGGTGTAGATACAGAAAATAGGCGCAGTGAATGATGGACGCCATGGCATAGCGAGTGACGCGTAATATGACGTCTGGGGTTCGCCGTCTAGTGTACCCTGGAGAGGGCCATGGAGATTTTTTTGTGGGTGCAGGTAGCATTATGGAGAGTGTTACCTTGGGACACGGGGAGCGTGTCCCGTTGGTGGGGGTGTGTGGCGCCGGGAGTAGTGCATGGTTGTGTATTGGTGGTTGGACGCCAAGTGTAGTGCATGGTTGTGTATTGGCGTTTGTACGCCGGGGTGTGTAGTGTAATGCATGTGTAGTGGCGTATTAGACGCCAGCGTAATGACTAGTTTACTGTAGTGTAATGTGCATGTTTTGACTGTTGATATTATGGATGTAGTATAGTGCATGACATTGTTGGCATTGTAGCGCCAAGGTGTAGCATGTGTAGCATAACTAAGTTGTTGTAACACTGGGTGTATTGTAGACATTAGCGTTGAAGTCTGTTAACGCTGGTGGTAGTGTGTGGCGGGTGGCCACTACACAAGATATTATACCTGACGAGTGTGGGTCAGGTAATTAACGGATTACCAGAGAACAGTGGTGTTGTGTTGATGGCGTTGGGGACGCCGTGTGTTGTGTTGCGGGCGTTGGGGACGCCGGGTGTTGTGTTGATGGCGTTGGGGACGCCGTGTGTTGTGTTGATGGCGTTGGGGACGCCGTGTGTTGTGTTGAGGGCGTTGGGGACGCCGTGTGTTGTGTTGATGGCGTTGGGGACGCCGTGTGTTGTGTTGATGGCGTTGGGGACGCCGTGTGTTGTGTTGATGGCGTTGGGGACGCCGGGTGTTGTGTTGAGGGCGTTGGGGACGCCGGGTGTTGTGTTGAGGGCGTTGGAGACGCCGGGTGTTGTGTTGAGGGCGTTGGGGACGCCGTGTGTTGTGTTGAGGGCGTTGGGGACGCCGGGTGTTGTGTTGATGGCGTTGGGGACGCCGGGTGTTGTGTTGAGGGCGTTGGGGACGCCGTGTGTTGTGTTGAGGGCGTTGGGGACGCCGGGTGTTGTGTTGAGGGCGTTGGGGACGCCGTGTGTGTTGTGTTGATGGCGTTTGGACGCCTGGTATGGAGTGTGGTGTTGTGGAGTATATGGTGGCGCAGGGGCGCCAGGTAGTGGTCGGTAAGGTGAGTATTGGCGTAGCAAGGTCGGTGCGTTAGGACGCAGGAAGTGGTTGTGGGGATGTGTGGCGTTATAATGAGGTCATCAGTGGTTGGGATGACCAGAGGTGATGGTGTGTCGGAGTGGGTAAGTCTTATGGATAAGATGAAATGTGGATAATTGCAGGAGTTTGTGGCTGCAGTAGGCGAGCCAAGTCGATATATCTAGCAAAACTCATAAAAGACTAATAAAAATTCATTATTCTCATTAAAATTTTCATTAATTATGTCGGAGTGGGTAAGTCTTATGGATAAGATTACAAGGTAGAATTTCAAAATTTCAGGTGTTGATGGTTGCAGTGAGCGAGCCAAGTAGATATACTAATTTCTCATTAATTAAGTTGTTACAGGAATCTCGCTAGAAGCGAGCCAGTGGCAGTATGATGCTTTAGTGACATTAGTTGTGAAATTATTTTAATGAGGTATTTATTGTGATAATGTATGTGTATGTATATACTGTATATTACCTCATCGGCACCATTACTGAGTGTTAGGCTTGAGAAGATCCCCCGGGATCATATCACAGAGCTTCAGGTAGAGTAGAAGGGAAGCTATGAGGCTACACTCAGTTATTCTAGAAAAAAAGGGGGTGGAAGTGAAGCCAACGTGACGTTATAGGCGAAATTCGCCCCCTGACATCAAAGCAGGGATAAGGGCCAGCTGCAATGGTTTTGCAGCTGCGCTCAGGCTATATACGGGGAGAGAGTAAGGAGCCGAGGGGGTTATGTAATAATGGGATCGAGCCAGGGGGCTCCGAGGGAATATTTTGCAGGTACAGCGGTTGGGAAGGTGTGAATACAGGTGGACACACTCTGGGCGGATGGGCCTAGACCAGAGAGCTGTGAGGGATCTACAGCGTTCTGGGATTGGTGCCCTGGAACGAGACGTCAGCACAGACCCAAGGGAACATGACCCTGGGGTAGGAATCTCCGTTGCTCTGGAGGCCAGGATCACGTTACCTCAGAGCAACGATGGGACATTGACAACATTCACCAGGCTGGACAGCCTGGGTTTTGTCTGGGTCATGGAGGATCTATGACCTAGCAACCATGGGACACGAAGACAAGAGAAGTGATGCTGCCAATTGTGGAGGAGGCCAGTGCAACATTGTGTGATCATTGTAAGCCCTTATGTTAACAGTACAGGGCAAGATGTTAAATTATTAACTTGTTACTAAGGATGAAGAACCTTAGATATATATGTGTTGTGTATATATTAATGACTAGTGTCATTTCTGTTTAAGTGCCAGCATTCTGGTCCATGTAATTTTATGGTTATGTTTGTATGTAATTATATGTCAGCAGTTTAGGTATATGTGCATTGTTGGAGATGGGAAAAATTATTACAGACTATTTTACCTGTGCTATGATGTGAATATAATGTATATGTTGGAGAAGTGTTGTGAGTCATGTCGGGGAAAATTTTAATTTATTTCATTGTGTGTATGATGAACTTATTGGATGATTTTTTTAGTTGTACACATATGGTGGGTGCATCCTCCAGGTCCTTGCACTAATGGAACCATTCCAATGATGCATATGGGGACATATGCGTGTTTAAGGAGGGGAGTGGTGTTGTAATCCACAAGTTAGTAGGAATTATTAGCTAGAGGATCATTACTACAACACTTAACGAATGATGATTGAAAGTACATGTAAGTAGACAGACTATGGATCACATATCTAAGAAAGGTCAATGGATTAAGACCGAAGCTGTTTAGCCAAATTAATAATTCCTGGAAAGAGGAATTATTCTTCGTCAGGCTTCTAGGAACAAGGTTACCGCTCTAGGGATAAGGTTAATCGGATTATACCTTCCTCAAGAGGCGTGGTGAAATGATTGAGGCCATGGTTGGCTGGAGTCAGTCTGATTGTGGAAGTTGAACTAGCAAGTCCTTTGGATCCCCGTTTGCGGCAGCAGCGAAGTGTAGCAGACAGCTATGCGAGAACCTGATGTGATCTTAGTGACGAAGTTAAGTCTGCAGTATGTGAGTATTGAATGAAAGACTAACCGGGTGTGGAGCGTTGTAGTAATCATTCCGTATTAGGGACTTAGGCGGAAGTTACGAGTGTGGGTGGTGATCGCGGAGGTCAAGTGGTCTATGGGTATTGGAAGTGTATTGACCTAATAGAGTATGTTAATTAATATAGTATTATTTGTCAGAGTCTATTCTTTGTAATTAAATGACAAAACCCGACGGCCTTTAAATACCTTCCATATGTCCACTCATTGTGTTCCAGTACAAACCTAGTGGTACGCCTCAAGGGTCTGGTGGGTGTAGGAGTACACGGTGGTAGTAACGGTTGCTGAGGCAAGGTGTTATGTGTTGTGTAATCGCTGTGTTCGGAATGAACCGGGGTTCAGTGTCACGACAGGTGGACCAGACTCTCACAAGTTGAGCCTGGCCTCGGGCCGGGCTTGGGAAGTAGAAGAACTCCCAGAACCCCATCAACCAGGTATCAACCAGGTAATTGATTAGGCACTTGTTTTGGTTGTTCATCTTTAGAGACGAGTGATAAAGTAACTTGTGGTTACCGGAGACTTGCCTGCCATTGCTTTGATTGCATTGTAACTTTATTTCAGGGTGCTGCAGGAAGGGTTAACATATCAGATGAGGGGGTTACCGGAGTAGTGTCTCGTGAACCTTCCTTGTCTTGCTTTGATGTCATTGTAATCAAATTGCAGGGTGCTGCAAGTGTTATTGCAAGATGCGTCCTAAGTCATCACTCCGTAATGTTCAGTTACTTCATTATCAGCCCGAAGCATCAACAGACAGGAATTTGTTGTTATAATTGAGAGGAGGTCATTAGACAGGAGTCTATGCTACACTTGGCTGTGAATAGCTGTCTTTAATGTGTCACTTACAATCTTTAAGGTAACGTCAAGATTGTTGTTGTAATATGTAATAAACTTAGTTTTTTGTTGAATAAATTGTTATTGTTGGTAAGAGAACTGTCTTTATATCATACACTTCAATATTATTGTTCCACACATTTCCTGTAACTAGTCATGTGAATTTTAATAAAGGCTTGCTTCTGGGATCGAACCCAATTCACATAAAATAAATTTGTTGTGAGAACTCGTGACCTCCCCTTATTATTGCACATAGCATTTGAGGAGGTCAACTACCTAGTACATAAGAATTTCAACCTGGTTGAAGTCCGGGCGGTTGCTCTTGCTTTTCTATGAAGTAAGTTTAAAGTACATGTTGCTTTTGTGCAGTCCTTTCTGCTTGCATTCAACCTTCAAGGGAAGGTAAATAAAATATTAAAAAAAATCCTTGACCAATCCTATTGATGCTTGACTTTTGTTGATGGATCAAGCCCGGCAATTGTTTATGTCATATATATATTATGTTTGTGTGAATGCTATATGAATAACATTTTCAGTGAAAATTAACCTTTAGCACCTTATTTTGTTGAACAATTATGTTTAACAGTGGCATTGGTTTTTAATTTGGTAAATATTTACATATATATATGCTTTATATTTGACCAAGTATGGAAAACAGTAATTGTATATCACTTTTGTCGCGTTCATAACCAGATATAGTCTGGCACTGGAACGAAAATCCTTTATTTAATAACACAGTAATGCTCCTTTAGCCAGTTGTTTTAATAGTCTATCATTAACCTTTGCAACCTAAACAGTTATCATTTGTCTGTGATGTAAGGATTTTGGCTCTAATATTATTGTTACGGACCTGAGCCCAACGTCTGAGCACGGAGCAGTGACGACCACGCCATCTGTGGGTCAGCTCCCGAAACCCCCTCCAAATGGACGGCGCCATCAAGTGAGGACAGGAAATACCAGCCACAAGGGCTAGTTTCCCGTCCTGGTCAGCTCATAACACAGCCGCTGCTGACCTCTGGTAGGTGGAGCTTAGACAGCAATGCCATCTATGGATTGGATAGGTGGGCGTTTGTGTCTAAGCCTGTAAGTAAGGTGCCCTAGTGTGTCTCTATTATTGATGACGTGTCTGATTACAGAGTCGACCTGGGACTGCTGTAATGGAAGGTGGATCAGTCCACCCAAGGCAGTCGTCTTGTCTCCAAGTGTTTGCTGCAGCAGCTGTTACCCCCCGGATGAACACTGTGGTGTTACCCTGCCTGTGACGAGGCAGTTGAGGAATTGTAGTACCCGGGACTGACTGGTGGAGACGCTTGACCACTGGGGTGTTGTGGCGAGGAGAGTGGTCTGTGGGATCACACGAGGCTCCTGACTAGGGTTCGCGACCTTAGTATCGATCGTGGAGTGACCTAACCAGCGTCGCTGATTGGAACCTGCCAGCTACCGGCTGGACTTGTCGTTGAAGGCCTCCACGACGGTGCCCCCAGTGGAACTGTGATTTGGCTGGCCGGTGGCCAGGGTAGACACAAGAGGATCGTAGGATTCATAGTGAGGCCACAAGAGCACCAAGAGCTTAGCATCGTGAGCACCGTGAACGTACAGAGTCTTCAGAAGAAGACAACGTTGTACATTATAGTGTTACCCCCCCCCCCCCCCATGTAATCGTTTATATCTTATTTATGGTGACGGTGTTAATTATATTATTAAGTTTTGCCTTTATTTCCCTTCCCCTTTTATTTACTTGCGTTACGGATCACATCCCTTGAAAGCCACTACTAGCTTGGGGCCGGATACCCTTACTCTACTAACATCAGAGAAAGAACCCGGTTGCGACCCGAGAGGGCCGTAACAATTATTAAACAAATATTTATTATTTTATAAAGAAGGAGAGGTTCATGGTATTGTTAAGGGACCTGGCATTAAAGCTTTGAGCTATTACAAATGTTCTGAAAATATTGTGGTATGCTTTTAGTGACAGATATGGCAAAGGTTGAGGCAAGGGAGAGCCCAGGAGTTCTACATCTCTTAGTTGTGATGGAAAGGAAGGGGAAAGCTTTATATACCCCCACCACAGGCAGGGTAGACGCTGCTGCTAGCAAAATACCATGTGCCCAGATCCGCTTTATAGTGGGGGGGGGGGGGTGTGATATCTGTATGCACCCACCACAGTCAGGACAGAAGAATGCTGTTCAAGAGGTTCCAGACATCTCCCATCTGTGTTGGGGGAAAACTTTAATACCCTTATAGCTGGTAGTGAGGTCCCAGGTGTCCTCGCCTCCTCCCCTAACCAAAGATTCCATGCAAGAGAGGCCTTTTATGATAATTATAAAAAGTGATTTTGAATAAAATGATAAACTTAAACTGTCCATCAATGCATGTATGGTTTAAGGCTTTCTAATCGATTCATCTGGGTTTACCACATTATTGGGGACGTCTCTGTTATTTATCAATGTTTTAGAATGATTGCGATAGCTGCTGCTGGAACCCACAGATCCCAGACATCTTCAAACACAATAATTACATGGACAATACCTTTCACTCTCAGGTCAAACTAATTTCTGAGTGAAGCTTCTTCAGACACTACTTATACAAGCGTGAGTGTTGAATTCCCCTCGCCGCTAAACCTACAGTTACCCGTTACTCTTTACTATACACTAGTTTCATTTATTGTGAATAGCAGTTGCAGGATATCACCTCAAATTGTTCCCTCTGTCGTCACATGTGGCTCCTCATCAGAGATTATATTCAATCAAATATTAGTCACCTTACCATTATAAGTTGCTTTCACTCAAACGTAATAAATGAAAGATGAACATGATGAAGAACATATAACATATTATAGCTGAACACGATAGAATAACACATAACATGTTAAGGCTGAACATGATGAAAAACAAATAACATGTTAAGGCTGAACATGATGAACACATAACATGTTAAGGCTGAACAAAATAGTAAAACACATAAAATTCCTAACTAGTGCTTTCTTATCTTAAACCACGTGTCGTCACTCTTGTTCATACTAGATAAGTTTAGAGTCTGAAAATTCATAGGTAAATATTGTTTTGGAAACAGGCGTATTTTTTTTATTTATAAAAGAAACCACAAAGTACAAACAGAAAAGCTACATACAAGAAAACATGAGTACATACATGATACACAATATAGGATACAGGAACACAACAGGCATAAAACCCAAACATAAGAATAATCAAAGTGAAACATACAAGATACAAAGCATATAACAAACCCCAACACGGGCACAGAAGACAAGCTAAAAGCAGTACAGGACACAAGTCATTAATAACAGAAAACAGAACCACACAGTGAACTGTAAGTACAAAAAAAAAATACATAAAAGGCACAAAGCCATGCAAACGACCAAAAGGCCTTAAGAACACAAGTACAAAATACATACCACCACCACACTAAACACACTACTACATCAGCACAATAGCACACTAGCAACACATACTACACACAGAGCTGGAAATATAAAACCACACCCAACCACACAGAACATATACAGAAAGACACAAACACACGCAAAAACCGGAACATGCAGGAACCGGAAAACAACCCCTCCCCCCCCGACTCTGACACACACACAACCCCACCCCACCCCACACCCACGCACTCAAGCGCAAGTAACCCCACAACACACAACAGTCAACGAGAAGGATATTTCTCAGGAAACTGCCACGGCGGATACTTCCGTTTATAAGCCTCCCATATTAAATACTCCAGTTCGGTAGGTGAGCGGCCCTCACGACACCGCGGGTACTCCATATACTCGGGAATCTCCACATCCGGCAGAAGCGGTCTCGCCCAACCACAGTACACAAAAGACGAAGAACCCGTCTTGGGCAGCATGGACACCTCCGCCGAGGAAGCTGGAGACACCGGAATAGTGGGCGGAGGCTGCTGAGGCGGCAACACCGCCCCCAACAAAGCAGGAGACACAGAAGAAACGGCTGGAGACGTGTGGGGCGGCAGAACCGCCGCCGACGAAACAGGGGACGGGGGAGGGGGCACGGAACCCTCAGAGCGCGCAGCTTTCTTCAAGACCATCATCAGGTCGCCACGTCCACTCTCAACGCCGCAAGGGGGAACCACCCCCCACGGGGAACCGGAACCATCCGACACGAGTGACGCACCTGAAGCAAGAGGTACCGGCCCCCACCCCCACAGCAGGAGCCACAGCAGGAGCCACATCAGGGCCCATACCATCCACCGGACCCACACCAGCACCAGACGCACCATCCTCGCACTCCACAGAGGAACAGCTCGCAGAAGAAACAGCGACACTCGCCGCATCCTCACATTCCTCTGCCCACGATCGAGGAGGCGAAGCACCCGCATCCGTGCGTGAACGCTTGGGACAAGGCCGTTGATCATCGGAGCTGTCACCCCCTGCAAGAGGTGCCTGAGAAGAGCCAGCGGTAGACTGCCCCCCAACCGGGGTAGCACGACCCCACAGAATGTCAGCCTCAACAACACAGGGGACGAGACCGCCACCCACAAAGGAGACAGGAGAAGGAACAGGCGCGGCCGTAGGAGGAGAAGGGTCCAACATAGTTGAGGGAGCCTGCAGAAACGTCGAAGGCAACAGAGGCGCAGAGCTGGAAACAGCTGCAGAAGCCGGTGGAAGCGACGAAACAGAGTGCGGGGGCGGAGTCGCACACACCACCATCTCGTACTGGACACCACCGTCCACACACGCCGGGCCAACAGCCACCACCAGGTCAGCAGGCGGCAGGGGAACCTCCCCACCCACCAGACGGCAGGTCCCACACCACCAACGGGGGAAAATCCTCGTCCCGGAACAAGTTAATAGGCGCAGCCGCGACCCCAGTGCAATCAGCTGCCAGATGCCCCTCAAAGCCACAACGAAAACATTGTCGAGGCTGTCCCGCGTAGAACACCCACATAGTGTAGCCCATCAAGGTCACCACGGAGGGAACAGGAGACTTGAGCCGCAGGCCGAGAGTCCAGGTCCCACACGAGACACCACGCCACCTGCCAGCAGAGACGGAGTTCATCCGGATGGAAACGACAGTCCCAAACTGGCCAAAATACCGTCGAAGCAAAGCCTCATTGAACTCAAATGGCACACCATGCAGGGCTACATACGTCACCAAACAACACCGGTCAGAGATAGTGATGGTACCACCATCCCCAGGGAGAGGAAGAGAGCGCCCATCGTAACGGGCCACAAAGACTATAAACAGCAGCTGAGTTAAACTTAACAAGTGCCCGATGGGTGGACAGCAGTTGGAGCCCGTACACATCTGCAACACCCAATGCAACATATCCAACAGGACAATCTCAAGGGCTAGGTAAGACGCCCGTCCAGAAAATTCCAGACCCATGGTCTCAGAGCGGCGAATAGGGGAGAGGGGGGTCCCCATGGTTACGACGCAACAACCAAACAGGCGTAATTGAAGTGATTCCCAGATAACATGATTGACGTGGGAATGCTTGATTGTGGCAAGAAAAGGTTAGACATGTGCATAAGTTTTATTCATTATGAATTTAAAAGGACAATAGGTCTTCTGGAGTTTCGTTTATCCATATAAATGAAAGAGCATAAATAACAACAAATTAATGGTCTAGTTTCATGTTAGTACAGTGACTGGTGTTGTGTAGAAAAAAATTACGTCATATATTGGAAAATAGTGAAATCCTCCTGCTTTTGTCTTCATATATAATGGTCAGCTAACAATTGGGAGATTCAAGAACTATGTAATGATGTTATGAGTACGTAGTCAACACTTGTTTGCTTCAGTCTCAAGCCATTTTGTTCAGATAACAACTGGTGGGATGCGTATGTCTATTAGTGGCATTGTTTAACCAACATTGTCAACTCCTTGTTTTCCTAACCTCAAGTGTGTGTGATCATATATCAACTTGGTTGATGAAGAATATCCTCAGCGGTCATCTTGTCTAACTGACAATGGTAACAAAATATTGCTCGCCACTCAAGTCAGTATGATTAGATGTCAACTAATGTAAAGCAGGATATCATAAATTAAAATAATATTAATGGCCAAAATAATATCTTTTTGTCGTGCTAATAGCTAGTATTGTAAATTTACGAATGATGGTGTTTAGGTTTAGGGGTATCTTTAACAATAACAAAGGTTATCTTTGTTAACTGATGATGGCAACAATGTTTCTCTTTCCTCCATCAAGCATCCTCAAATAGCAACTTTTAGATTCCAGTAATAGTTTCTTTGGTTAAATAATGGCAACAATGTTTTTTTCACAGGCTAGTATTACCAACATTTTATTGCCGAGCCTTTATGGTGTAGGACACTTATAATGGTCATTTTACAATGCTGGAGCTACCGGCTCCCCCTAATAAGTTTATCTATTGGGTGGTTTTGAATACCTTCATTCTGGGAGACCTTCCCCCCTGCTGGATATATGGAATGATTAAAGAAATAATGTCACTGAGAGATTTATTACTGGCAGGCATTTTTAGTCCAACTAAAGTCAGATCGAGGCTATTTGAGCTGTGCATTTGGGAGGGTGGTGATTTGGGGGCGAGAGGCAGGATAGGGCCAGAATGAATTGGTGTTAAATACTGAGGGTGCGCTCATATATTCAATGTCAATGTATGATTAGTTTATATTGTGACGGAAAAATGACGAATAAAGCAATTGTTATTCTGGTGGATGGAATGCCAATCACATTAAATAAAAAACAAGGTAAAACAAAGTAAATAAAACTGGTATTGAGCTATTTACGGTGTGATAGCTGCGGGATAAAGTACAATGAATGAAATAACTTAAATATTTTAATTCAACAAAAAATAACTTTAACAATTACAAAAATAGATCCTCATTGAAACTTGGCTTATAAACAGTGCAAAAAATGTAAAAGAAATAAACATGTTAACATGTTACGTTAAGATAAAAATTACAGGGGCAGGGAAATTTTTATATACATAAGGTGCGAAAATCTACCACCACCTAGAGGAGCGAGAGTAGAGGTGCAGCTAGAGCATTGAAGAGTATTCTGCTGTCTAGTGGCTGGTGAGCTCCAAATATACACGGGTGCAGCCGTGTAGGTGGCGTTGGTGTGCAGGTAATTGTCAGCCGGCAGACGTAAACGAGCGGTAGGCTTGTTGGCCAGTGAGTGGAGCTGGCTCCAGACACCAGGTGTGTCGGGGTCATGGGTACTGGGGGTTATGGAAGTAGTGGTGTCTTGACTAGACACAGGCTTCTGATCACATATTGTTGTTGCTGTCCTGGATGTTAATTTCTTACACTTGAGTATGTAGATATGTTGTTGTTGAATATGCGATGAAGGAATAGGCCTAAGGAATACTTGAGACAATATTCCTTGACCTAAGGTCAAGGAATATTGTCTCGTGACAATATTCTATGACAAATTGTCTCATCACCTTATATATGTGAAATACATATTATATATACAATATATCATCTTTCAAATTTTTATGTAACTGTCACTCAGTTTATGTTTAAAATATAATTTTGTGTTTAGATTTTTGTACATCTGTTTAGTGTTGCCAGCTATTTGATTACCAGAAAATATTTGTATAAGTTATTTCAAGTTAAGTTCCTGATCCAGGTAATGACAATATCTACTCGCTGTTTTTTTATTGTTTTCTCTTATATAACTAGTCTACTGCACTTTTTATGTAAACGTTTTAAATTATAGCTATACTACCATTATTATACCCTTTATTAAAGTAAATACTCTTTATTAATTAAACTTACAATGGAAAATCGATTTGTATAATATTTAGAGTTGGTAATTTCCCTTCAATAGTATAAAAGTTCTTCATCAACGGCGGTTTATTTCAACACTTTATAGAAACCTCTAGAATCGTGATGGTTAATGAATAATAACAATTGTGGTATCTGTTGACAGGCAAGACAGCCCTTCAAACGGCAGCCTTAGGTGGTCGCGACAACACTATGAAGGTCCTCCTCGACGCTGGAGCAGACGTCAACGATACAAATAATGGTGGTAAGAGCCACACTTATGCCTCCAAACATTATTTAACACTCATATCACACAGCACACCACACGTATGGTGTAACAAAATAGAATATTTTTATTTTATAATACATTACGTATCACTAATGGTGTCAAAATTCCCCAGCCTACCTAAGAAACATTTAGGGGCTCGGTGAGTGTATAATTTACTATTTTTTGTGTGTGTGTGAATAGTATCTTCAGGGAAATGCTCCAACATTTCCCAATAGACCAACATCATACCATGTAGCGGAAAAAAACAAAAAATATAAAAAAATAATCAAAATTTCAAATTAGGTTTAAAAATAATCAAATTGTCACCAATTTGCATTTTATTCATTATGGTCTCAGAATGACATAACGTTTATGTTCCTCGAAGAAAAATATTGTTTGAGAGTTAGTTTATTGTAAAAAAATAATTCAATGTGGCCTTCCAAATATGTGCAAAATTTAGATGCAAAAAATTTATAACTCCAAAAGTTATTAGTTTATGACTAAACGACAGCAAGGAGACCTTAAAACTAAGAACTTTGCACATAATATGTAGAAATGGTGAGAATCGGTCAAACTGAATTTTTGAAGCTGTCTCAAAGTTGAAATTCCTGTTTTAGAGGTAATTGAAGTTGAAGTTATTGACAACGAATATGGTAGTTCTTATTAATGAATTTTCTTGTATGTTTAATGATCATTGCTTGGCATTCGTACACGAATACGTGAAAGTTGTAGGTCAATATGTGTTGAAATGAAGTCAAGAAAAAATAACCCCCTCAAAAAAACTGAATATAGGGATAACAAACATATATTGTAGAAACTATATTGCCCATATTTAAGTGATAAGGCTCTCATCTGGTCATCATTCATCAATACAACCTAAAGAGACAAAGAGAATAGAGTTTGAAATCTGTGTATAAATCTGCCCCCCCCCCTTCCCCCCCCAAAAAAAGGTCACAACTTCTGCCACTTGTGGCTGATTATCATGTTGACCAATTTCATTCAAACTTTACATGCTTAGTGCCGAAACGGAGGATATGCATTCTCCAAGTTGTAGAAGGCACAACAAAATCCTCATAGAAACAGAGGAGAGACAAAAAAGTGGTTTTAAGCTTTTTGTACAAAGAGACATAAGAAAGTGGGGATGTATTTATATGAAATCTAATAAAATATAGCAAAATAGCATACTAACTCATTATTATGTGTAAAATATGGCCCTCAAGGTGTCACTATCTGCATATCCACTTTGTGGACCTTCCTTTGGTGCTGTAGGCTTGATGACGTGTTTGCTCTGTAATGTAGATCATTCCATATTCCACTGCACTAATTTCCCTGATCGTACTAAACGGTTCAAGTGACTCAAGGAGTTGCATAAATGCACCAAGTGCATACAGAAATCATACTAACGTGATGCATCAAATGAACAAATCCACAAGGGCCGTGACGAGGATTCGAACCTATGTCCGGGAGCATCCCAGACACTGCCCTGTCGTAGCTCAGTCAATTAAGGCAATGACTGGGATGCTCCCGGACGCAGGTTCGAATCCTCGTCACGGCCCTTGTGGATTTGTTCATTTGTGCCAAATGCCTCAGCTCACTTAACACCAACACCTGTACAACCCAAGTGCACACCTGTAACAGGTGTGATAAACGGCATCACCACTCAGTACTGTGTGGGGGACACAAAATTAAAGTCCCCCAATGCCAAGTTGGAAGAAGAGACTTCCACCACCGTCCAGTACTGCAAAGATCGACAGGAAATAAGTATCCTATCGGCAAAGTCTAAGAAAAATGTGACTTTGCCAACTGCCCAACTAATCAGGTCAAAAATTGAATTTGCCAAGGTCATCACCCGCAGGTTATTTGACCAAGGGGTTCCAAAAAACATTGGTCACCCAAGAAGTGGCAGGGAAATTAAAATTAAACTCTTTACAAAGGTAAAACTAAATATAACAGGAATCCTTACCAACCTAGGACCTCAAGTCTACAAAACGGTCCAACCATTAGTACATTCAGGCGGTTATGCCCGACCTGTATAGGCCATTGTAGTAGACAAAATCCCATCAGACCAATATGTTCATGGTTTATGGACAACAAGCAAATAACTTCAAGAATGGGGAATTAAGTTGGCTGATAACAAAATCACGTCTGACCACCTCTCCAACATTGAATTCCTTGTAGGTTCAGATTATTTCTATAAATCCATCACTGGACAAACTAAAAGACAGTGAATGAACCTGTTATTGTTTATGGGAGGCAATTTGCTTACTGGCACAGGTATTGAGTCAGAAGCAACCCACACCTTTAGACAACCAACGAGTCAACCCAGTGATGGTTACGTGACTAGGCAGAGAACAATCCCCACTTAAGTTCAGTGACATGTCTGATAATGAACTTGATCCCCTATACAAGTCTCCGTGGTGTAGTGGTAAGACACTCGCCTGGCGTTCCGCGAGCGCTATGTCATGGGTTCGTATCCTGGCCGGGGAGGATTTACTGGGCGCAATTCCTTAACTGTAGCCTCTGTTTAACGCAACAGTAAAATGTGTACTTGGATGAAAAAACGATTCTTTGCGGCAGGGGATCGTATTCCAGGGACCTGCCCGAAATGCTACGCATACTAGTGGCTGTACAAGAATGTAACAACTCTTGTTTATATTTCAAATACATAAATTATGGGATCTATACACCTTAGGCATCGTCCCTGAACAACCTTGCCCAGATGATGACTGGACATACACACAATACCTGGACTCAATTGTCTACAGGGGACAACCAATACTGGGTCAGGTTACCATGGAAGCTGAATCATCCTCAGATGCCAGTAAATCATTTCTTGGCACAAAACCAATTAAAGTCTCAAGTGTTGCACTTAAATAAACAACCTGAGAATCTGAAATTGTACTATGACCTATTACAACAACAACGTGATACCAAATTCATCGTAGTTGTAAGCAATGATGAACCTGAGGAAGGACAGTATTTGCTGCACCATGCCATCATGAAAAAATCAACCACTATCCCACAGAGGATAGTATTTTAAAGGGAGTATCACTGTGGGGCAAACAACCCCTACAATATATTTGAATTACTACCTGGCAATGCAATTCTGGTAGACAGTGACAATCTACGCTTAAACTGGCCTCTAGGCCGTATATTCTCGGTCCATTTAGAGAGCCAGAGTGTTCTCAGAATAGTGAAAGTAAAGTGCAGAGGCACCACTAGGCTCAAGACACTAGAGAAGTTTGTCCTTTGGAGCTACAGGAAATGAAGTTGCTCAAAGAATTCCCACCCCTGCAGCTCCATTACGGGACATCCGTCCAGAAAGAACTGACACACAACAGTGCAAAATGAGACATAAACAATATATCCACAATTCTGAAAAGGAGCAATGAAGTGTCTGTCAGTCCTAAACAATGGACTCTGACCCGTGTTTCTCCCCTTAGGAATTATTTGGGAAATTCTCTCGTCAAATATAAAACTCTAATGTAACAGCCATAAAATGCTGTTAATTTGTATTAGCTCAAGTAACTAATAAATACATTAGTTGGTCGTAAAAAGATTACAGAGAATTTGAAAGGCTGCAACGATCTGCTTTCGTCACAAAATTCATCTTAATAATGTTACAATCGATCCTCCTGTTTAGATAGTACCAATAGTGACGATAGCCAATAGTCATGCATGGTACATTCATAGCTTTTAAAAGGTACATTTCTGACTGACAATTCTTATTGTGACAATTCAATTGGCAGTTAGAAAGTGACAATTCTGGCAATCCTTTAATAATGAATGAATAAAATAAATATGTTTCGGTTCTATATATGCTGATGTATGAACTTTATTGAATTCAAGTCTATTGGATCAGAGATGAATGTTCTGTATGCAGTCTCTTGTAATATTTATTGGGCCATAAACCGATTAAACCGCCTTCCCACCGAAGTCGTAAACGCCAAAACTTTGCTGGGGTTTAAAATACAGCTTAGAAACATCCTCAGGGCAAATGGGGGTGGGTGGGAGGTCCTTTGCCAAGCCGCCGGCTTCATGTCCCTCATCAAATTTACCAGGTAAATAATAGGTTACATAAGTCTTTGATAGTGGGGGCATCACGTGCCCACCATGAAAGTTTACGGTTTTCCGTGGATTTAAACAGCTTTTATTGTTGCATGTTGTCCGAGTACTGTAATTTACCTATAGAAAATCTTGATAGCTGTCGTATATTAATCATTATAGGAATGAAAAATCATTTGAAGTTCTCCACTGTGATGCGTCTCCCAACATCGTCACTCGTGCAGTCATCCTAGCCATAAAAACCTCCCCTAAAACTGCATCTATTATGAAGAAGAAGCAGTAGTACTTATCGCCAAGTGTTCATATCAAGCCTAACTGTAAGAAACAACACTCAGTGCTTGCTTAACTGCTAACATTTTCGCTCCACCATGACGTGACGCGACCACAGTGCTAGAATAGATTCACTCAGGTTTCAAATATGAATTGGCACAGCATAGCATCATGACGAAGGGTGGTCGGGGCGAGGAGGATAAACAATAACAATCACGAACATAGCTCACTATATATGTAAGTCTTATAGTTTAGGTAATTGAAGTCAGCATTGCTAATCTGTCAACATTAACCCTCCACTGTTATGCATCAATCGTGTTGGAAGAGATTCATTCAGCTTTCAGATATGAAGAGGCAGAGCATGGCACAGTGTTCAATTTATTTATTTACTTTTTTATATACAAGAAAGTACATTGGGTTTATGAGAGTACATACCATTGATGTTTTATATTCTTGCAAAGCCAATAACACACATAGTGTTTCGGACAGGTCCTTAATCTAACAAGTAATTATAAGTAGGTAATTTGTAGCAAATTTTTAAGAATATTAACAGGTACATTATAAATATGTTTGAAGAAAATTAATAGGCACATTGTAGTATAATTTGAGGATTATTAATAGGATGGGGGGTGGGCTCTTGTGCAGTTATCTTGTACACATAACAATTACGAGAGTAGCTCACTACATATGTTAGTTACTCAGATTAGAGACTAGAACTTTAAGTCAACATTGCTAAACGGTCTACACATGTTCCACCGCGATGGGTCCCCCAACAGAGACAATTTGGCACTCATCCTGATGTGAAAATCTCAACACGAACTGCACTTATCAGAATGGTACATATAGATGAAAGATGTTCTGAGTGTGGCACAAGATTTATAGATTGTGGAACAATAATATAGCACATCCTAGGATATATAGATGTTATATCCCACAAAAGTCCATAGTGTTTGAAGAGATTCCGTTTGCTGCAAAAAAATCTGAGTTTACCTGAGAGCCACTAACACTAGTGGCCACGATGAGGACAAGAAGCCGACGGTTTGTAGAAGGTCCTCTATTTATCTTGATGATCTTTCCCAGCTGTACATTAAATGTTAACAGAGTTTTGACATTTACGGCTTCGGCTTGTAGAGTTTCCATGGGTTAATAACCCTGTGGGGGAAAAACCTCCCCTGTTCTCAGTCCTTCGTTGGGCTTGTTAAGCATGTAATCGTTGCTCCATGTTTGTGTTACATCTGACCTTCTGAAGAAAATATCCGGATCAACATCCTCTAACTTGTTCAGTATTTTAAAAGTTTCAATGAGATCCACCCTGTCAGGCTTAATTTGCAGTGTTGTTAGCCCCGTGTCCTTCAAGCATTCAAGTTACAAGAGATGACTTAGCTCTGGAATGACATGTATCGCCCATTGTTGCTCCTTATCCAGAACAGCTATGTCCTTCTGAAAATGAGCTTTCCATGCTTGGATACGGTAATCTAAGTGGGGAACATCAGAAATTTATAAAGTTAAGCTATTACTGTCTCTCCTTATAGTCAAACATACGCTTAATTATCCAAAAAGTCTTTATCTTCCACAATAGCTTAGCCTCATCAGCAAACATGTTCATATAATTTTGCATTCCTTCTGGAAAATTATTTATATAATTGTTCATAATTGCTTACAATTCATTAGGGAATGAATTAAATAGACTGGGTCCTTTAATTTGCATGGACTGTTGGCACAAGCTAAGTATAATAATAATAATATTACCAATCTTTATTAAAAAAATTAGTATAAAAACAAGAGAGTAATGTACAATTGTAGGGACAGGAGTTACACATAATAATAAAGCCACTTTTACCCTTTTTTTTACTGGTTCCATGGGTTGTTATAGCCGGGGGGAAGGGTCGTAGAGATAAGCTCCCACAGTCTGTAAACTGCCCCTGATGGCGTGCGTCTCAAATAGCCTCTGACAACCAAGTCCAGCTCCTGGCCTGCACATGTGCCTTAGCCTCTAGGCCTGGCAGAACTGCTTCTACCAACAGGAGAAGGGGCGAAGGCGGGTCTCTGACGCCTTAAACCCAGTTGCTTCAGGCAGATGTGATTCGTTAGCCTGGAAAGGCAGCTCATCTAGGGGGAAGGAAAACCCCGAATTCAAGCCTCTGCTGTCTTGTGGCTAAGCCCACTCATGGGAAAGACTTCGGGAGTCAACACTGAGGAAAAATCCGGAATCGGAGTCCCTAAGGCAGTTTGCAGCTGTTTACAGCTACATTCTGGCCACTCCTGCGACGACACTGGTGCCAAGCGTATCGGCGCCTGCCCTTCCCTTGGATCACATCAGTGTCGTGGAGAGGGTGGATCTGCTGCATGGGCCATAGCTGGTCCTCCATAATTACTGTTCAGGCCTGTGCCCTGGAGAGGACACTCCAGCATCGCCTTGGCGATGGCTCAACACGGGAAGCGACAGTTACCGGTGATAAGGCTACCACTCAATTGGCGTAGAGTGAGGCACTAAGGGTTGCTTCCGTCGGTGGGAGAAATTATCCGATTTCATAGGACAGCTACCGCCCGCCTCAAGCTGGGCAGCCCCCAGTCAATAAGGTGCTGTCCTGCAACGGTCCGCCTGCTCCACTGGATGCGTGGGGCTTAGGCCACAATCCAATAAGCGGATCGTCAACCCATGCACCAGGCAAAAGAAAACAAACACAGAGCCACCCAGCTCTCAAACTGGGCACATGGAATGTAAGGACCATGACACCGGGTCTCTCGGAAGATCTACTGGAAGTGAACGACGCCCACAAGACAGCTGTGATCATCAATGAACTGCGCAGGCTCCAGATGGACATAGTCGCCCTGCAGGAGACACGTCTTCCCGCAACCGGCAGCATACGGGAGAAGGACTTTACCTTCTTCTGGCAGGGCAAACCACCAGAAGAGGTAAGGGAGCATGGCGTTGGCTTTGCCATCAGGAACAGGTTGTTAGGGTCCATAGTACCGGCCACGGAGGGGTCTGCAAGGATCATCAAACTTCAGCTTCATACAGCAGCAGGAATGGTCAGCCTCATCAATGCCTTTGCACCAACACTGACCTCCTCTACCGAAGCGAAGGACAAGTTCTATGATAACCTCGGCCTAGCTCTCAGAGACATACCTCAACAAGAGCCAGTCTTCCTCCTGGGAGACTTTAATGCAAGTGTTGGTTCTGATCACAGTGTGAGAGTTTTTGATGAGAATTTGTGGAATAAATGGTAATTGGTATAAGGAATTTTAGCTCGGAAAATTTCTAAGAATTTTCTTTATTCTTTAACCTTTATTCCTGTCGTGATATTCAATTAGGTCGCCTGAGGAAGGACTTGCTTAGCTAACACACCAGTGTAGTAAGCAGCTCATTCCTCACTTTGGGACCATGTATGAACAATTGACTAGGCGCGAGCCAACGCCGAGACCCCAATGAAAATTGAAATCCCCTCCACAAGGCCGCCGACCTTCGCCATTCGCCGAAGCGAATCTAACGAGTAGGTCACGGGCTCTCACAACAATAATTTATTGTTGTGTGGTGCCGTATATTTGATCCAAAGCTCAGAATCAGTCTCAATTTTATTAGTCGAGTGTGAAGAACATTTGCATAACAATAATAATGTGTGGGGTGTAACGAAAAGACAGTGTTAACCATAACAACTTAGTTTATTCAATAAAGTACTAACTACTACAACAAAACAAAAGAAATGTCAATGACGTTACTCGAAATCCTTCCTGTGACACTATCAATGACAGCTAGACACCAGCCCCTCGGACTGCATAATGAACTAACTCGAACATAAGCGTGACCACAGACGAATCAACAAGAAACAAGAACTAACAGATCTATAATCACAATTACAACAAATGACACAGTAGGTTCTGAAATACGTCTCCAGTAACCTCCTAACTGTTCTACGCCTCAGTGCAGTCTACACCTGCAACAGCGGTGGCAATGCAATCAAATCAGTAGTCTTTCAATGACAACAATAACTAATAGGTTCACTGGCAACTCCAGCACCCTTCCTCAAATTAATCCTTAAGTTAACACTCCGTCCCACGGACGATCAACAATCAATAACAATTGATTTACGTTAATAACACAATAACATTTATGTTAATAACAAGGTAACATTTACGTTAAATTAATAACTCTTACAACTGTCACTAGTAACGCGGAAATTACACAACACTCTACCCGTCGAGCATTCAGTGAGAAAATCCCATTAATCCCTGTACTGCCAGACAGCTGATTAATCTCTTTACTAGTTACGTTAATTTTCGTTAATCGGTTACTAATCACTCAGCGATGGTAAACTCTGATTTACAATGTCCAAAGTGCTAAGAGAACGGTAATCACTCGTGATTACCTTTAGAGTAATTAATTACTATCCTCAAGATCAATAATTAAACAATTAAAATACGCAACCTTTCACACTGGCTCAGCAATTTACATTAAGGTATGAATTCCGTCTAAGCCTTCCATACTCAGACCAATTCAGGTGGCTAATAACAGTAATTAGCCCCACGTTTACGTTATTCTAAAATGACATTACTCCTCCCACGAGTCAATCCAGTGCCGGTACTTCCGGGCAGATAACGACGTTACGTTAATGGAACAATGTAGCCTTCGTGTGAGTCGATCAAACAAGGATCGAGGTTAATTACTTTGACTTCCTGAAACACGTTAATTACCCGGCCCACTGACCGTTAATTACGACAGACAATACTCTAATTCTTATCTGGCTGATAACTAGGCTCCTCGAGACTACCGTAGCTGCTTGCAGGAAAGTAAATTAACCCAAACGTATTCAACGTTACTCAAATTGTCAAAGAACAAATTCTCTTAAAGCAATGGGCATTCCCTTGGTTACGTTATATTAATTGCCTCGCAATCACCTCACTGAATACTGGACTTCGATGTCCTACCGGATAACCAGGAGAATATATGTGTATCCAAGTACTCGTCTACAGCCGAGTTTCCCCACGACAATGACAAATCACACTAACAAATCACAGTGATTTACGTTACAATCCGGTTGCTATGACAATACTGCAGAACCTAGTAAAATAACATACAGGACATGAACCCTCTAGAACACTGCCACACAATGACTTACTGAACTGCAATCACATACGGTGATGCTCAACACTAGCAACAATCACCGTCAAATAACAACCCCTTTGCAATAACACACACGGCAAGTACTCCTTTCCACCCACCGGTGAAGTGTAGCGGTCGTACCCAGGTGACGCGCACAACGATAGCATCTCACACAAACATGGGAAATCTGCCTTAACCATGACACGAATTTCCCCGTTCCCATCGACTGCTACAGAGCACTAGCAAGTCTAATCATCACTGGTATGGGATCTACGAGTCTGTTACTGCTCGTATGCACATTCCCCACGATCCCAGATCACTGTACCTCTACCCACTGTACACAATGTCTTAAACCCCTCCAAGCGATGACTTCGGCCGGATTCTGTGACGACCGCTGTCGTTGGTGAAGCAGGAAGCATCAGCAGTTGAGTAGTCCAGCCACCACGACGCCCTATACTTCAATTTGGCCGAACTGAGTACAGGAAGCGTCTTGACAAGGTGGCAGCTGGGTTCAGAATGATGCTCACACCGGCTATCCCCGCGTCCTTCTCGAAATAACCAATGAGAGGAAGGCATACAGCGGCCTACCCCTCTCATCCAATCAGCGACGGTGTAGCATAGCCCCTAGGGCAACTCCAAGATGGCCGACCAACATGGCGGCTCAAGATGTTTACTAAGATGGCGGCTGTTTCCATGACAACGACTCAAGTAGCCAGTGAGCGCGGGCGGCCCACATCTCACCCACGCCGGCGGCCTAGCTGTTCCCGCGCAAAGTCGAGTCTCGCCTCATGCCATACAAGGAGATGATGCTATCAGCTCTAGCACTGTCCACAGACATGCCACCCCGGCCAGGGTAACATTTCTGGACTGCTGATGACTGGGGCTCTCACATGAGCCCAAACACTAGATGTTTCGGTTGCTGGTTACCAAACTTAAGTCCACCCACTTAACAAGTGTACTTAACAAGTGTACTGGCTCCCACAGGCATAAGAGCACTATTGTAAGTGAGCTGGTGAACCATCTCCTCACACACAGCTCTTTTTCTTTCTGCCTGGGCCAGTTTGGTTTTGGGAAGATGAATGAGAGTGGGCAGCGCCTCCTGGAGTTCTGCTGTCGTCATGATCTCTGCATCACCAATTCCTTCTTCAACACCAAGCCCCAGCAAATGGTTTCCTGGAGACACCCCAGGTCTAAGCATTGGCACCAACTCGACCTGATGCTTATGGGGCATAGAAATCTGAGAAATGTCAAACTGACCCGCAGCTTCCAGAGCGCAGATTGTGACACCAACCATTCTCTCGTCGTTTGCTGAGTAAAGTTCCAGCCCCGGAAAATCCACAGAGCAAAGAAGGAGGGAAGGCCATGCATTAACATAAACAAGACCTGTAACCTTCACTAGGTGGAGGAATTCACTGTTGCGCTGGTAAATGCCCTTCCTGTACCACCCTGCGATAGCGCAAGTGAGAGGTGTTCACATGTCAGGGGCACTATTTTCAACACTGCAATGTCCACCTTCGGTAAGAGGCAGAACAAGTCAGCAGATTGGTTCGAGACCAGTGCAGAGGAACTGTTACCCCTCGTAGAGGGGTATTGAATAGAAGTGTTTGTAGAAAGCCTATTGGTCCATATTTCTTGATGCTTCTATATTGGAGCGGAGTCTTGAGGTGGGTAGAATATAGTTGTGCATTAATTGGCTGTTGATTGCTGGTGTTGACTTCTTGATGTGTAGTGCCTCGCAAACGTCAAGCCGCCTGCTATCGCTGTATCTATCGATGATTTCTGTGTTGTTTACTAGGATTTCTCTGGCGATGGTTTGGTTGTGGGAAGAGATTATATGTTCCTTAATGGAGCCCTGTTGCTTATGCATCGTTAAACGCCTAGGAAGAGATGTTGTTGTCTTGCCTATATACTGGGTGTTTTGGAGCTTACAGTCCCCAAGAGGGCATTTGAAGGCATAGACGACGTTAGTCTCTTTTAAAGCGTTCTGTTTTGTGTCTGGAGAGTTTCTCATGAGTAGGCTGGCCGTTTTTCTAGTTTTATAGTAAATCGTCAGTTGTATCCTCTGATTTTTGTCTGTAGGGATAACGTTTCTATTAACAATATCTTTCAGGACCCTTTCCTCTGTTTTATGAGCTGTGGAAAAGAAGTTCCTGTAAAATAGTTTAATAGGGGGTATAGGTGTTGTGTTAGTTGTCTCTTCAGAGGTTGCATGGCATTTCTCTTTCCTTCTTATGATGTCTTCGACGAAACCATTGGAGAAGCCGTTGTTGACTAGGACCTGCCTTACCCTACAGAGTTCTTCGTCGACTTGCTTCCATTCTGAGCTGTGGCTGAGAGCACGGTCGACATATGCGTTAACAACACTCCTCTTGTACCTGTCTGGGCAGTCGCTGTTGGCATTTAGGCACATTCGTATGTTTTACGAAACGCGCTCAAGTGTCGCGTCAGACTAGAAATAAAAATGAATTTTGGAGAATTGATTTTTGAATTACCACCAACAGTGAAAAGAAATGTACGAAAGATCGAGAAAATTCGTGTTAGAATTATTAATCTTACTTTTTCGGTCATATTTAATAATATATGTCTACAGGAAAGACTGCTACCAAAATATACTAATATATATATATATATATATATATATATATATATATATATATATATATATATATATATATATATATATATATTTATGATCGATGTTCCCTTCGGGAATCTTAATTTTAAGATGAATAGGAAAACCAGGGATATACTGAACATCTTGTATCAGAATCTTTACTTTAAAAAACATAACGTTTCGAATACTTCTCATATTCATCATCAGATCTAAAAGAAAAACAGAAATCACAGTCAAATAGCTGGTAAACAAAGAACTCATACTGAATATAATTGCCTATCAAAGAAAGGAAAAAGCTTAAAACGCAAAACACTTAAGCGCACTTAAAGTGATCAATACAAATAAAACTTATTAACTGTCACATATATTAAAACTAATTTAAAATCCATTAAACTACAAGATGAAATCTATAACTACTAAAACAAACCATTCTATTAAACTTACGTGAAGTGATCAGAAGTGAAACTTGATACCTAACACATAGATACTAAACACTATAACAAATATTTATATAATGTCTACAAATCTACAAAAAATGTATGTAAAATACAAACAGAATAAACGACAATTATAAAGTACTAACCAAAATCTTATAAAAAACTCAAATATTAAATAAAATTAAATACCAAAAAATGTATTATATATCCTACATAGAAGATTATATTAATGTACAATGTTAAGACTTGAAATAAGTAAGAAAGGGCAAGGACATGGTAAACTAAACAAAATTAAACTACCAAAATAAACTAAAAATCAAATTACAGGGCCTACTGTGCACTATACAGTGTACAATTGGACAGCTGAAAGGTTGCTATTTAACAGAGGCCGCAGTTCCTTTATATATAAGGATTCCATTACTCTCAAATCTGACTGGCCATTCATACAAGTGTCCAGAATTTTAAAATCAGATTCCAGCAGAGAATGATCAAACTCATAACAATGGTTTCTAATCTCCGAAAATGCTGGTTTAGACAATGGTAATCCAGTCCTAAAAGATAATCCCCGGTGCTCAAGTATCCTAATCTTAAAGTTCCGAATGGAACTCCCGACATATCCAGCATTACAGCTGGAACAATTATACATATATACGACATTTGAGCACAAGGGGATAGGCACTTTATCTTTAAATTTAAAATAAGAGCCTATGGTATTTGTGTTGACAAAAATAAATCTAAAGTCTACTTGAGGATAACACTGCTGCAACAGTCTCCTCAAACGACTCCTTACAGAAAAGCTAATACTGCCATAAAATGGTAATTTAATATATTTAAGATCCCTTTCCACTGTAGTAATCCTACACGATGGATGAAACTTCTTATTTAAGAAATTCCTTATAAAAGTATAAACCATATGCACAGGATAACCATTATTTGAAAAAAAATTCACAAGAAAATTAATTTCCTGATCAAAGTTATTCCAATTAGAACATAAAACAAAGGCCCTATTCAGTAGAGTGTAAATAGCATTTTTCTTAAAAATATCAGGAACAAAGGAATTAAAATTTAAACCTAAACCAGTAAAGGTTGGTTTCCTAAAAACATTAGTGTTGAACCCATTGAGGTTATTCACTTTTACATCAAGAAACGACAATGAATTATTAACTTCACACTCTGCAGTAAACCGTATATTACTATGTTGTGCATTAAGATACTCTCTAAATTTCTCAATATGACATTGGTCCCTAAACAACAAAAAAGTGTCATCTACATATCTTCTGTACAAGACTGGTTTAAAGGCCGAAGGACAATTATCAAGCCAATTTATTTCGTGAAAACTCAAAAAAGCATTAGCCAGTGCAGGACCTAAAGGAGACCCCATTGCTACTCCATCAATTTGTTTATAATAAATATTATTAAACATAAAGATGGAGTCTTTAACTGCTATTTCTAACAGCCGTCTGAATATTTTACTACAAAATCCAGACACTAAGTTAGTGTCAGCAAATAATTGACTTACACAGATATCAATGGTTTCTAACAAAGGAATATTAGTAAAAAGTGATTCAACATCGAAACTGGCCATTATAGTTGGGAACTCAAAATTTAAAGAGGAAAGTTCTTTTACAAAATCCTGAGAATTTCTCACAGTAAATTCATTATGCGTTAATGGTTCTAATAATGGAACCAGAAACTTAGCCAGTTTATAATTAAAAGTGCCAATCGCTGATAAAATAGGACGAATCGGTATACCTGCTTTATGAACTTTAGGTAATCTTTATAAGATTTTGGTTAGTACTTTATAATTGTCGTTTATTCTGTTTGTATTTTACATACATTTTTTGTAGATTTGTAGACATTATATAAATATTTGTTATAGTGTTTAGTATCTATGTGTTAGGTATCAAGTTTCACTTCTGATCACTTCACGTAAGTTTAATAGAATGGTTTGTTTTAGTAGTTATAAATTTCATCTTGTAGTTTAATGGATTTTAAATTAGTTTTAATATATGTGACAGTTAATAAGTTTTATTTGTATTGATCACTTTAAGTGCGCTTAAGTGTTTTGCGTTTTAAGCTTTTTCCTTTCTTTGATAGGCAATTATATTCAGTATGAGTTCTTTGTTTACCAGCTATTTGACTGTGATTTCTGTTTTTCTTTTAGATCTGATGATGAATACGAGAAGTATTCGAAACGTTATGTTTTTTAAAGTAAAGATTCTGATACAAGATGTTCAGTATATCCCTGGTTTTCCTATTCATCTTATAGGAAATCTATATATATATATATATATATAGGATATATATATAAATCTATATATATATATATATATATATATATATATATAGGAAATCTATATATATATATATATATATATATATATATATATATATATATATATATATATATATATATATATATATATATATATATATATATATATATATATATATATATATATATATATATATATATATATATATATATATATATATATATATATATATATATATATTATATATATATATTTTTTTTTTTTTTTTTTTTTTTGAGATATATACAAGAGTTGTTACATTCTTGTACAGCCACTAGTACGCGTAGCGTTTCGGGCAAGTCCTTAATCCTATGGTCCCTGGAATACGATCCCCTGCCGCGAAGAATCGTTTTTTCATCCAAGTACACATTTTACTGTTGCGTTAAACAGAGGCTACAGTTAAGGAATTGCGCCCAGTAAATCCTCCCTGGCCAGGATACGAACCCATGACATAGCGCTCGCGGAACGCCAGGCGAGTGTCTTACCACTACACCACGGAGACTCCTCACATATATATATATATATTAGTATATTTTGGTAGAAGTCTTTCCTGTAGACATATATTATTAAATATGACCGAAAAAGTAAGATCATTTCAGATCTCGAGTCATTTCTGGGGTGAGAGTTTTCGATTGCATATATGCCTGGGAACCATTCAGGCTTGTTTGCATTTGTGTTCCTCACATGTGCTCTAAAGAATATGGTGATTTGATAAAATACTATGCCCAAAATTACCATCAGACCGCCGGTGGGAAGATGCGCAAATAGCTCCAGCTACCATCAGCTTTTGTCCGGTCGTGATGGTCGAGCGGTTAAGCGTGCGTGCTGACTACGTTCAAGAGAACCCTGTGAAGCAGGATGATAGGGGCTGGACAATACCTGTGTGATGTTGAACTCTTCTAGTGTCTTCTTGAAGAGATCACTGGTGAAGTTGGTGCCACAGTCACTTTGAACCTCTCTTGGAAATCCATACTGGGTGAAGATCTTCAATTGTTGTTTCACCACAGTAGCAGCCGTAATGCTCTTTACTGGAACTTCTATGGGGAATCTGGTGGTAGGACACAGGATAATTAGTATATAGGCGTTGCCAGAAGTGGTCCAGGGTAAAGGACCAACACAGTCTATGATGAGTCTGTGGAAAGGTTCTGCAGGCACCTGGATAGGAGTCAATGGAGGCTTGGGAATAGAGATGTTAGGTTTACCTGCCATCTGACATGTATGACACTGTTGCACGTAACTTTTGACGTCTTTAACCATACCTGGCCAGTAGTAGTCTTGTCTGATTCCGTGGTAGGTTTTGTTAAAACCATAGTGAGAAAGTGCTCCGTGGGCCAGGTGTAGAATATCGGACAGTAGGCTGGTGGGAACCACTAGTTGTTCGACATTTACCCAATCATCATCCCCCTTCAGCTTACTGGGTCTGTACCTGCGGTAGAGCAACTGATTCTCTAGGAAGAACCCAGGGATACTGTCAGGTTGAGTCTCTGCCAGGAAGAATAATGGTGTTACTGAAGGATCCTCCCTCTGTAACTTATGGAACTCCAACATAGTAAGATTCGGTGGTAGATTCTGATGGTCTTGAGGGACAGCGGTTGCAGTAGAGTCAGCTGGTTACGGGCGTGCAGCTTGTGCACGGGTGGTCCTTGATAGAATATCCTTGTGCTCTCAAGCTGTGAACAACCAACTGATATACGCTCTGTTTATTGGTGGAGGTTCGCAGCTAGCGCTATATTCTCAGCACCTGTTAATCATTTTTCTGCCTTTATTTTATTTGTAGAGTAACATCACCCTTGTTCTTAATTTTTATGTTATATTTTTTGACTTGTTTGTTTGCACTGTACATAGCCAATGCATTGTCTTATTCATAATTTTTAAAGTTAATTAAAGTTTCATTGTTCATACTATGTGTTTTGCATGTCTTCCCTTACTTTACCACAGACGACAGCCAAGCAGTCAGTGTTTTTTTTCTAAAATGTGATAGGCATTGACACCAGCAATTAGGAGGACTGCCGAACACCTACATTTCTACACTTTACCCTCACAATATATATATATATATATATATATATATATATATATATATATATATATATATATATATATATATATATATATATATATATATATATATATATATATATATATTGTTGTGTTCTTCAAGAGATCCATAACCTTTAACCCTTACACTGCTCAGGGGTCCTTGGGACATTTACACCTCTGTGCGCAAGAAAAAAAAAATTCAAAAATTTTTTTTCGTCTTCTAAACATGTTAATTTGTGTCCCCTGAGCACGGAAAAAATAAAAAAAAATCGTAGGTGACATATTTTGGGCGCAATTGACCGAGGAAGTCTGGCAAAAAGTGGGCGTTGACAGAGTGGTCGTCAGACCCGGTCAGCGTCACCCGCGTTGACAGATGGGAGTTGCCACAAAGATATTATTACCTAATTGTTTCAATGTCTCCGATTGATTTTTTCTTAGTTTTTTTGCAGTAATATTATTCAATAGTGTGTATTGTAATATATTTATATAATAAAAGTGGTTAATAATCGCTATACTCAAAAGTATGATGTGCATATTAGTGATTCAATTATTATGTTTATAAAACTATAAACAAATAGTTTTGCTGCTATTACACTCTATACACAGGTTATATATAAGTATTGGCATGTTTTGGTCACCATAACGAACCACTAAGTTGGTATTGAGAGTCGAAAAGCAACGAGGAGTTACCGCCACACACCAGCCAGCCACTCGCTGCCACTCCCTCAACGCACGCACTAAACTTTCTCCCCCAACAATACCAGTTGTGGTGTTATTACACTATATACAGACGTTACATATAAGTATGTGTATATTTTATTCACCACAACTGTACAGCTAAGCTGATATAGTTAGTTCAGGCACTAAGAGTCGTCGCTATACACAGATGGCGGTTGGCGGCTCCCTCACTCTTTCAAGGTCACACGCACTAAACTTTCTCCCCCAACAATACCTTTTGCAGTGTTATTACCCTATATACACATATTATATATAAATATCTACATGTTTTATGCACCGTAACTGTACACCTAAGCTTGTAGTGCACCCAAAGAGCATAGTGGCCACCCTCTAAACAGCTAGACAAATCGTGCAGACGACGTCATCTCCGTCACCCATATGGCTCCTCCCAGCATAATCCTTTTGCTGTTAATACACTAATACACACATTATATATAAGTATCTACATTTGTGTTCACCATAGAGAACCACTGACCTGGTATGGTGAATGCAAACAATAACAGGTGGCCACACAGTCAGTAAACGATGCTGTCTCCCTCCGTCTCTCAGCATCACTCCTCCCACAGCGCTAATTATTACAACAATCCTGCTATTATCACAACCCTGGTTATTTATATCACAGTCATTGGTCATCTGTAATATTGTCATCGCTAAATAATAACAATTATATATTTATTTTGACATTTTTCGGCGATGCTGTGGTCACAAGCTGAACATCAATGCTGTTCGCTCATGCTGCGTGCGCCGGCCTTGGTTGCTCCAACAGTACTGTGCCTCTCACACCTGAGAATATTGCCCACGATTTTTTTTTTAAATTGCATCTGTTTACAAGAGCCCTGAGGAAGCTACTGTGAACCCCGTGTAGCCGCGGGCCATTTGAATCAGGCCTGGCACCCTATGGCGTATATATACGCCATGCGCACCATGGGACATGTTACTCAGGGCGTATATATACGCCATGCGCAGTTTAAGGGTTAAGCACCTTTTTGCATTATTATTTTTGTATCAACCCATGTATATCTTGTAACCATCAAATGCATAATAAAGCACAAAAAATATTCAAGGAAGGGGGTGGTAGGAGAAAAGCACACAGAAACTGTATTGGAGGGGATCTAAACATTCCCTCTAATGCGTTATGCGTGGTTTCCTCCGAGGCTATGGGTCCCCCTTCTTCCAGCTAGAGGTATATATATATATATATATATATATATATATATATATATATATATATATATATATATATATATATATATATATATATATATATATATATATATATATATATATATATATATAGGAGGGGTACCACCTCTGGTGCAAATGTAGGGACCCATAGCCTCGGAGAAGAAAATAAAGAGTACTCAGAGAAGACCTTGTGGATCCTCACTGAACACTTTGATATTTTCTTCTCCTACCACCCCTATTCTTTTGTTAAGTGTGTATATTTATCGAACTTTATTTGAAAATGTCATTACACAAAAAAAGTTACAATATTGATTACATACAGGGTACAAGGCTGCTCGTCACAAGTTGAATAGCTCCTCCAGCTCCTCAGATGGCGGGCAGGAACCATGGATGCAGTGAGCATTTCCTCTCTGGATTGCCACACTAAGGCGCTGAAAAAGAAAACTGGCAGCTCTGGGGTCTCTAGTTGTTTCGATTAGCTTAGACCCCAACTCCTTTAAAAAGCTAGCAGCACTTTTACCCCAGGCACCAAGTGTCTCTGAGGCAATGGGGACAAAATTGTAGTGGTGCTCAAGGTCTCTGTATTTACGTGACTTGGCCGCTTCCCGGTGATTGGCAGCTCCTCCTGCTTGTGTAGCACTGAAGTCAACATAGGTATTGGCTAAAGTTGAAACGCAAGTGTAGTCCCACACCAACTGTCTACCATTCTTCCAGGGGTTCACCGTAATTCCGTCTGGGCGACCGACAGGCTCATCAGAGTTGCGGGACATTAGGTAACGGGGCTCTCTCTCTGCTGGACAACCGGCTGTGGTAAGGCTTCTCTTAATAATGTCATTAACCTCGCCGTGTCTTGCATGCCATCCTCCCGTCCTTTGGCAAAGAAGGCCATGCCATCCATATCTGTCGGCCTCTGCCTCGCCGCAAATACACCTGTATTCGGTGTGGATTGGGGCAGCTAGGCGGAGAGCCACGGCAATTCGGAGGGCCTGCGGTGTGAGACGGGTGCCGGTTGCTGACATTGGGGTTGCTAATAGGAAGTCACCTGCATGGGGAGCTGCTACAGCTCTAAGTCGGGCAGTGTCATGTGGTGTCGTCGCAGCTTCTAGCAAAGTTGCAGCTTCTTGGTCGGCAATGGGGCGATCCCAGCTGGATTGCTTATGGGCTTCAGAAGGCGGTGGTTGGGGTGCTGGTCCTGCGAGAGAGACCCATTTGGTTGTGCAGTCTGTGAAGCTGGGATCATGCACCCCTGCCTGCTGAACTATATATATATATATATATATATATATATATATATATATATATATATATATATATATATATTAGTATATTTTGGTAGCAGTCTTTCCTGTAGACATATATTATTAAATATGACCGAAAAAGTAAGATTAGTAATTCTAACACGAATTTTCTCAATCTTTCGTAAATTTCTTTTCACTGTTGGAGGTAAATCAAAAATCAATTCTCCAAAATTCATTTATATTTCTAGTTTGACGCGACACGAGCGCGTTTCGTAAAACTTATTACATTTTCAAAGACTTTAGTTCACAAATACACAACTGAATAGAACTTACGCATCTCCGATTTTATATCTACATTTGAGTGAGGTGGAAGGGGTGATGTGGCATTAACACAAGACAGAACAAGATGTGGCATTAATAGGGTATTAATTTCATCAACACAAGACAGAACAAGAAGTGGTATTAATAGGGTATTAATTTCATCAACACAAGACAGAACACGAAACAATGGATATCGAATAGAAGTGTTTGTAGAAAGCCTATTGGTCCATATTTCTTGATGCTTCTATATTGGAGCGGAGTCTTGAGGTGGGTAGAATATAGTTGTGCAATAATTGGCTGTTGATTGCTGGTGTTGACTTCTTGATGTGTAGTGCCTCGCAAACGTCAAGCCGCCTGCTATCGCTGTATCTATCGATGATTTCTGTGTTGTTTACTAGGATTTCTCTGGCGATGGTTTGGTTGCGGGAAGAGATTATATGTTCCTTAATGGAGCCCTGTTGCTTATGCATCGTTAAACGCCTAGAAAGAGATGTTGTTGTCTTGCCTATATACTGGGTTTTTTGGAGCTTACAGTCCCCAAGAGGGCATTTGAAGGCATAGACGACGTTAGTCTCTTTTAAAGCGTTCTGTTTTGTGTCTGGAGAGTTTCTCATGAGTAGGCTGGCCGTTTTTCTGGTTTTATAGTAAATCAGTTGTATCCTCTGATTTTTGTCTGTAGGGATAACGTTTCTATTAACAATATCTTTCAGGACCCTTTCCTCCATTTTATGAGCTGTGGAAAAGAAGTTCCTGTAAAATAGTCTAATAGGTGGTATAGGTGTTGTGTTAGTTGTCTCTTCAGAGGTTGCATGGCTTTTCACTTTCCTTCTTATGATGTCTTCGACGAAACCATTGGAGAAGCCGTTATTGACTAGGACCTGCCTTACCCTACAGAGTTCTTCGTCGACTTGCTTCCATTCTGAGCTGTGGCTGAGAGCACGGTCGACATATGCGTTAACAACACTCCTCTTGTACCTGTCTGGGCAGTCGCTGTTGGCATTTAGGCACATCCCTATGTTTGTTTCCTTAGTGTAGACTGCAGTGTGGAAACCTCCGCCCTTTTCCATGACTGTTACATCTAGAAAGGGCAGCTTCCCATCCTTTTCCATCTCGTAAGTGAAACGCAGCACGGAACTCTGCTCAAATGCCTCCTTCAGCTCCTGCAGATGTCTGACATCAGGTACCTGTGTAAAAATGTCGTCAACATACCTGCAGTATATGGCCGGTTTCAAGTTCATGTCGACTAAGACTTTTTGCTCGATGGTACCCATGTAGAAGTTTGCAAACAGGACACCTAGGGGAGAACCCATGGCGACCCCATCTACTTGCTTATACATGTGCCCATCCGGGCTCAAGAAGGGTGCCTCTTTAGTACAAGCTTGGAGTAGTTTCCTCAGAATATTTTCTGGTATGTCAAGAGGAGTACAGGCTGGATCACGATACACTCTGTCGGCTATCATTCCGATTGTGCAATTGCTAATTGCCTCCTATTTACAATCGGAATGATAGCCGACAGAGTGTATCGTGATCCAGCCTGTACTCCTCTTGACATACCAGAAAATATTCTGAGGAAACTACTCCAAGCTTGTACTAAAGAGGCACCCTTCTTGAGCCCGGATGGGCACATGTATAAGCAAGTAGATGGGGTCGCCATGGGTTCTCCCCTAGGTGTCCTGTTTGCAAACTTCTACATGGGTACCATCGAGCAAAAAGTCTTAGTCGACATGAACTTGAAACCGGCCATATATTGCAGGTATGTTGACGACATTTTTACACAGGTACCTGATGTCAGACATCTGCAGGAGCTGAAGGAGGCATTTGAGCAGAGTTCCGTGCTGCGTTTCACTTACGAGATGGAAAAGGATGGGAAGCTGCCCTTTCTAGATGTAACAGTCATGGAAAAGGGCGGAGGTTTCCACACTGCAGTCTACACTAAGGAAACAAACATAGGAATGTGCCTAAATGCCAACAGCGACTGCCCAGACAGGTACAAGAGGAGTGTTGTTAACGCATATGTTGACCGTGCTCTCAGCCACAGCTCAGAATGGAAGCAAGTCGACGAAGAACTCTGTAGGGTAAGGCAGGTCCTAGTCAATAACGGCTTCTCCAATGGTTTCGTCGAAGACATCATAAGAAGGAAAGTGAAAAGCCATGCAACCTCTGAAGAGACAACTAACACAACACCTATACCACCTATTAGACTATTTTACAGGAACTTCTTTTCCACAGCTCATAAAACGGAGGAAAGGGTCCTGAAAGATATTGTTAATAGAAACGTTATCCCTACAGACAAAAATCAGAGGATACAACTGACGATTTACTATAAAACCAGAAAAATGGCCAGCCTACTCATGAGAAACTCTCCAGACACAAAACAGAACGCTTTAAAAGAGACTAACGTCGTCTATGCCTTCAAATGCCCTCTTGGGGACTGTAAGCTCCAAATAACCCAGTACATAGGCAAGACAACAACATCTCTTTCCAGGCGTTTAACGATGCATAAGCAACAGGGCTCCATTAAGGAACATATAATCTCTTCCCACAACCAAACCATCGCCAGAGAAATCCTAGTAAACAACACAGAAATCATCGATAGATACAGCGATAGCAGGCGGCTTGACGTTTGCGAGGCACTACACATCAAGAAGTCAACACCAGCAATCAACAGCCAATTATTGCACAACTATATTCTACCCACCTCAAGACTCCGCTCCAATATAGAAGCATCAAGAAATATGGACCAATAAGCTTTTTACAAACACTTCTATTCAATATCCATTGTTTCGTGTTCTGTCTTGTGTTGATGAAATTAATACCCTATTAATACCACTTCTTGTTCTGTCTTGTGTTGATGAAATTAATACCCTATTAATGCCACATCTTGTTCTGTCTTGTGTTAATGCCACATCACCCCTTCCACCTCACTCAAATGTAGATATAAAATCGGAGATGCGTAAGTTCTATTCAGTTGTGTATTTGTGAACTAAAGTCTTTGAAAATGTAATAAGTTTTACGAAACGCGCTCGTGTCGCGTCAGACTAGAAATAAAAATGAATTTTGGAGAATTGATTTTTGATTTACCTCCAACAGTGAAAAGAAATGTACGAAAGATTGAGAAAATTCGTGTTAGAATTATTAATCTTACTTTTTCGGTCATATTTAATAATAATAATATATATATTTATATATATATATATATATATATATATATATATATATATATATATATATATATATATATATATATATATATATATATATATATATATATATATATATATATATATAATCTCTTTCAAGAGAGATTGAGCCTGCTCTTCCCTATATCATTCACGTCATTTTACAAGTACAAGATGCTACATTAAAGATACGTCCACCAGTATCACCAAACGTTTTGCCCAGGAAGCAAAGCGTACCTTGCACCACCCGTCATCAATGAGCAAACTACCCATTCTCCGCCTGCCTGCTCCTGATTGGCTGGTGTATCGCCGACAGTACACTTGCACCTGCACTCACGCCCTCTACCTGAGTCGACGTCTGGGCCAGCTCACGCCGTCCTCCTCAGAATATCTCTGTGCTCTTAGAAGTTGACATCTCTCTCTGGTATACTAAGCCCTGGCTGTCGTGTACTAAGGGAGGTGGCAGCTCTAGCCAATATTCTCAGCACCTTATTATTATTGTCTTGCACATTATTTTATATTAGAGTAAATTTTCATATCTATTAATTATTCATGTTGTTTTGTTTGTTGACTTGTTTTGAATTTTACGTAACCCAAGGGATTGTCTTTGTTCATATCTTGTTTTCTAAAGTAATTAAAATTTCATTGTTTATATTTTGTGTTTTGCGTGTCTTCCCATTACCTTACCACAGACAAACAGGCAAGCAGTCTCTTTTCATGTAAGTGTGACCAGGCATTGACACCTGCCATTGGAGGACTGCCGAACATCAACACTCCAACACTTTACCGTCACATTTCATGGGGGCCTGTCCAAGGATCTTCTCTCAGGTACTAGTACCAGAACGTAAATTTTTGGTAAGCGTACTTGGCTTTGGTACAGTTGCTTTTCACTATTTTCAATATTTAATTTTATTTTCATATGGTGCTGTGTGTATTGTGCATTCCGAGAGTAGCATATGGTGAGTGTGAGACAACTTTGGATTACGTGGTGACTGTAGGCCTCAGTTATTCTTTTAATTGGTCATCTCTCCCTCTGTATTATTACTCGTGTTTACCATCTTTTGTCCCTAGGATATTTCTCATATTTTCGGCAGATCATCATATTGGTACCCTGGTACTGTGGTCTGTCCCCGGGTCAAGAGCACCTAATCTTCTGCAATCCGACTGTAGGAGGATAAAGAGGGCCATAGTTCCTCTAACACGAACTTTGTTGCTGAATTGGGACCTCAGCAGCAGTTCTCGTCACCAGTTGACACCTCGCACCCCTACACGTCGGTCAGAGATGATGATATTTACTTAGGTAGGGAATTAGCTTTCTTTTTTCAGAGCACAAAAGTTCGCTAATTCTGTAAGTATCATATTTCATTTCAGTGGGAAAAACTTGCTTATGTCCTATAGAGACTCGGTAAGGTATGCCTACATTCCTGGACTACCTAATTCACTTTTGAGGCAATTAAATATTTCATTTGTTTTGGAAACTCAGTTTCGCTTACTTAGTAGGATTTTCTTGCCCTTATCCTCTTACATTGAGTGACGGGTACAAGATTTCCTGCGATCTTGATTTATTAATCATTTACCATCATGAAATTAACATTAATTCTTAACGATTCCACATGATAGGTACTAGTTGCCACGTTGTCCTGTTTCTGACATTCACCATATCACAACAGTATATTCGTTGTACATTCATTTGCTAATTTCACCATGTTTTGTCTCCAAGCTTTCCGTGCAGATCCAGCAGGTGAAATAGGGAACTTAAGTCGTGCCAAGAGGACCGAATTACAAACTCTTGCACATGAGTATCGACTAGATGTTCCCCATGGAGCCAACAAAAATGAACTGCATAACCTGTTACTGGATTATCTCTTAGAGGAAGGTAAAGTTGACTCTGAAACTCACGAAACTTACTCTATTGCAGATAAACCTGATTTGGCAACTATGAAACTCAAACTAGAACTTGCCAAGATCGAGAGAGAACAACAAAAAGAAGCCCTCGAACAACAAAAAGAAGCTCTACAACTGAGGAAAGAGGAAGCCGCCTTGAGGAAAGAAGAACAGGAACGTGAAGTCGCCCTCAAGGAACGTGAAACTGCAATACTCCGTGAGCGTGAGGGAGTACAGCTTGAAGCAAAACATCGTCACCTGGAGATGCAACGCGAGCATGACAAACAACAAGCAGCTCTGGCTATGGAATGTCGTCAACAAGAATTCACGTTAGAAACTACACACCTCGCTCAACGCCAGCAAGCTACCGCCAGTCTTCCAGTAAGTTTCAATATCTCCCATGCAAGTAAGTTAATGCCACCATTCGTAGAGACAGAAGTCGACGTATTTTTTACCACCTTTGAGACATTTGCTAATCAACTTAGTTGGCCTGCCGACCAATGGGCTACCCTTCTCAGAGTACATCTCACAGGTAGAGCTGCAGTTACACTCAGTACTTTGGCGTCTGAGAATGACTACTAGACCCTGAAGCAAGCCGTGTTGGACGCCTACCTTCTCTCCACCGAAAGCTACCGAAGAAAATTCCGTGACCACCTAAAGGCAAGTACCACCACCTTTCTAGAATTTGCTAATACCAAAAGGATATATTTTATGAAATGGCTGGAAGCAGCACATGTCTCTACCTTTGCAGAACTCGTCAACCTCATGCTAGTTGAAGAATTCTTGAGGCGTGTGCCTCCTCCTGTCCGTTTATATTTAGCAGATAAAGAAGAGACCGACTACCTAAAATGTGCTAAGTCGGCTGACATTTACAGCCTCATCCACCGGCTGACACCAGAACCACCTTCCAGTAAGAAGTCTTGGTACAGTTACGAGAAAGTGAGTACCGATCAAGGTAGCTCGCAATTGTATTGAAAGTATTGTAGACTCTATGGACATACCAAAGATAAATGTGGTAAGACTCAATACAAAGGTAATACCCAGCAAACAATTTTAGGTTGCCACAACATATCTGGAAAGTATTTGAAAGTATTGGAAACGTTTGTTTTATCGTATCAGATACGATATTGTGTGTGGACTTAAATAGGTTTCCAAAACTTATAACCAACACATATGTATCTAACACTAATTTGAGATGTTGTGGCAACTTACACTCCTAACATGAGTCATTCATAATCCATTCATACACCAATATGAATCTCTTGTGAAAGGTTTGAGCCTTATCTGAACCCTTTTCACATCTTTGTGTTTAAAGTTAAATTTCTTGAAATTAAATTATATTATTTTATTTTATATTATATTATTTTTATTATATTTTATTTTATAATTTATTATTATTTTTCTTATATTTTTTATATTATATTATTGTTTTCAATTTAAATATTAAAACCAATTTAAGGGTAAAAAAATCAAATAATTTATATTTCTTTTATTATTTACTAACAAATCAGCAAAAATACAAAAACATATGACCTATATAATTATATATATAATATATATATAAATAATTTATATAATATATATATATATATATATATATATATATATATATATATATATATATATATACATATTAGTGTAATACATAAGAATGTAGTGTAATAGTATATATATTATATATTATATATATATATATATATATTTATATATAAATAATATATTTATATATATCATATTTATCAAACCATCTTTGTAACCTATATGTAACTCCCTCTTTGTAACAAAGTTCAAATAAAGCAAATATATGTGTACATACAAAAGAATGGGGGTGGTAGAAGATAATATTAGTGTTTAGTGAGTG
>NC_091158.1:23846780-23854280 GCF_040958095.1 Procambarus clarkii
GCTTGTTCGCATTTGTGTTCCTCACGTGTGCCCCAAAGAATGAGGTGATTTGGTGAAATGCTATGCCCAAGATTACCATCCGAGTTGCCGTCGGGGAAGTGGCTCAAATAGCCTCGGCTATCACTTCCTTTTGACGGCCGTGATGGTCAAGCGGATTAAGGCACCCTGTAGTTACCAGTTGCGTTGCTTCTGGGAGTATGGGTTCGAGTCACTTCTGGGGTGTGAGTTTTCATTCGCATAGAGTCCTGGGGACCATTCAGGCTTGTTCGCATTTGTGTTCCTCACGTGTGCCCCAAAGAATGAGGTGATTTGGTGAAATGCTATGCCCAAGATTACCATCCGAGTTGCCGTCGGGGAAGTGGCTCAAATAGCCTCGGCTATCACTTCCTTTTGACGGCCGTGATGGTCAAGCGGATTAAGGCACCCTGTAGTTACCAGTTGCGTTGCTTCTGGGAGTATGGGTTCGAGTCACTTCTGGGGTGTGAGTTTTCATTCGCATATAGTCCTGGGGACCATTCAGGCTTGTTCGCATTTGTGTTCCTCACGTGTGCCCCAAAGAATGAGGTGATTTGGTGAAATGCTATGCCCAAGATTACCATCCGAGTTGCCGTCGGGGAAGTGGCTCAAATAGCCTCGGCTATCACTTCCTTTTGACGGCCGTGATGGTCAAGCGGATTAAGGCACCCTGTAGTTACCAGTTGCGTTGCTTCTGGGAGTATGGGTTCGAGTCACTTCTGGGGTGTGAGTTTTCATTCGCATATAGTCCTGGGGACCATTCAGGCTTGTTCGCATTTGTGTTCCTCACGTGTGCCCCAAAGAATGAGGTGATTTGGTGAAATGCTATGCCCAAGATTACCATCCGAGTTGCCGTCGGGGAAGTGGCTCAAATAGCCTCGGCTATCACTTCCTTTTGACGGCCGTGATGGTCAAGCGGATTAAGGCACCCTGTAGTTACCAGTTGCGTTGCTTCTGGGAGTATGGGTTCGAGTCACTTCTGGGGTGTGAGTTTTCATTCGCATATAGTCCTGGGGACCATTCAGGCTTGTTCGCATTTGTGTTCCTCACGTGTGCCCCAAAGAATGAGGTGATTTGGTGAAATGCTATGCCCAAGATTACCATCCGAGTTGCCGTCGGGGAAGTGGCTCAAATAGCCTCGGCTATCACTTCCTTTTGACGGCCGTGATGGTCAAGCGGATTAAGGCACCCTGTAGTTACCAGTTGCGTTGCTTCTGGGAGTATGGGTTCGAGTCACTTCTGGGGTGTGAGTTTTCATTCGCATATAGTCCTGGGGACCATTCAGGCTTGTTCGCATATAAATATATATATATATATATATATATATATATATATATATATATATTAGTGTAATACATAAGAATGTAGTGTAATAGTATATATATTATATATTATATATATATATATATTTATATATAAATAATATAATTATATATATCATATTTATCAAACCATCTTTGTAACCTATATGTAACTCCCTCTTTGTAACAAAGTTCAAATAAAGCAAATATATGTGTACATACAAAAGAATGGGGGTGGTAGAAGATAATATTAGTGTTTAGTGAGTGACCACAAGGTCTCCTCTGAATACTTTTTATTTTCTTCTCCGAGGCTATGGGTCCCCACATTGGCACCAGAGGTCTTCCTCACAAACTTTTTATATAATATATATATATAAATAATATATATATAAAGGTAAAACTAGCTAGTTATACGTAGATATATGATAACTAACCAACCCTACCAAACCTAACCTAATATATATATATATATATATATATATATATATATATATATATATATATATATATATATATATATATATATATATATAAATATATATATATATATATATATATATAAATATATATATATATATATAAATATATATATATATATATATATATATATATATATATATATATATATAAATATATATATATATATAAATATATATATATATATATAAATATATATATATATATATATAAATATATATATATATAAATATATATATATATATAAATATATATATATATATAAATATATATATATAAATATATATATATATATATATATATAAATATATATATATATATATAAATATATATATATATATATATATATATATATATATATATATATATATATATATTGTGACGGAGTTCCCCCCCCTTATAATTCTCCCACGCCTGCAGTAAGAGTCATGTCTACTTTTCCCAAGCGTTCTCTACGTTGCAGGCTACAATTTGATATATGGGAGAGAGTGAAGTGTTCTCGGAGAGCCGAGAAATTTGTGAAATAGTAATATTTTGGCCTGTGGTTTAGGCCCTTTAGGGAGCCAAGATGGCGCTGGCCTCTCTGATCTCCCGCCAAAACCGTGTGACGTCAGTGGCACCGGATTGGTCATCGACAGCAAGGTGGCACCGGGAGCCAATGAAAACTTCCCATAGTAAAAGTGACGTCACGAAGGAAGGGGGTCCGGCCAGCGCGCCGAGCTGGCGCCAGCAGTCAGATACGACACGTCATAGAGGTCGGACGTGTGACGGATGGTCTTGTCAGTAGGACAGTTGAACCTCGCTCCCGTGGATTTACGCGTCATCTGAAGTCCGCCAGTACTCTGAGAAGTCTTCCCTAGTTCATGTGTTGAACCAGAAGATGGAATTGACGGTTATTTGAGCAACAAGTGCTCCAGTCAGGTACTGTGCCAGTAGCAGTGAAGCCGTGCAGTGACGTATGTTGACGTCTGTGGCAATTCACCAGTTCGTGACAGCGTAGTGGCAGACAGAGCCACTGGGTAGCTGAGGAAGAGAGGACTATTTGGGGAAACCGAACGACTGTAGCTGAGACGTAGGCGACAGCCGTTGCTGGGAGAAGACGACGGCCAGGAGACTGACTCCAACCTTCAAGAAGTCAAGGAGGAGGACGGACCTGCAGTGAGGAGGCACGGAGACGACGCGCTGAACGGTGGGACGACGAGAGGCTCTGGTAGGACACGACGACGTGTAGTGTGGGGGCGTTCCCGACACGAGGACCAGGAGCTACATCTCGACTCTCATCGGAGGATAGGGTGAAGTAGGTGGTTCTAGTTCCCTCCCCATTCCCCTTTAGTGAGCTATATTATTTGGCTATATTATCTAGCCTGAAGATTTTATATGTCGTGAGCAAGTCTCACCTATGTCACGGTAAAGCACCAGTGTGCTAGACAGTACTATCAAGAGTACTTGTAATATTCATGTTGATTATTGGTGTGTACAGGCACCAGGAACCAGTGATAAATTTACTGTGTTGTGTATATCTTTCTATAGATTTTGATATGAACATATAGTGGTAAAATATATATAAGATTATGCCAGTATTTGGAGGTTAGGCTATGTGCCCAGAAACTATTTATTTTCCATGTATTGATGATTGATTTATATACCATATATATGTCTATGTTCATTCAGTGAATAATCATTTGTGAGTACAGTGAATTATTGTGTTATCGCCAACGAGAGAAAGTACTGAAAACTCCAGTGTTAATAGTTCATAATATATTGTTGAGTGAAGAACAATGTGAAGCCATTACAGTGAATCATTATAGCATTGATTGTAGAAAAGACTGTTTGAGCCTGAGTACAGTGTAACTGAGTAATCCGGTTTATTTAGCCAATATCGAGTGTGCGAGTTTCTAGTAATATTGGAGAATTTAACGAAACAGCGAATCTAGAAAACAAGCAAAGTTCGCGCGGAGAGGCCATTGCGATCAGCTGTTCTTGACACTTGATGAGGAAGGGAGATGTTGCCACCTTATGATCACATAATATCCGTGGGAATTATCGGCCGCGTCAGGATCAGTTGATTAATTGATTATTGTTTGGCTTTGTGACATCTCTCATACATTTTAAGTAAAATACAAAACTCTCTTTGTGTTTTTATCATCCCCTCCATTGATCTTGTGGCTATACTAAACCTGTAAGCATAGAGTGATAACAACAAGTACCTGCCTGATTCCTGATCTTTGAGTATGACCTTGCCAAGGCTACCACTGAATACACCAGTCCACTGATGGTGTTATTGGCCACCTTAAACACCAATTGGCGACCTTGTGATTAACCGTAGAGCCCTATTGTTGGGGAGGGCACACGACAGTCGATGTGGTCGAGTCGTGTTCTCACTCTTTCTTAATAAGAGGCCGTTAAGATTGACTGGGAGACTCTCCTGGCGTGCAGTGGCGCCGTGAGGATCGAGGGAAGACCCGCAGGGCTACGGTGAGTTACCTTGAGCGTAACTATTGCTCACCCCAGAGTAAGGGTAGAGAATAATAGAGAGGTGAAACCCCCAACATTGGCGACCTTGCCAGGATTCCGATCGGAGTAAAGGTTGCAGTGGTACTTGGCAGTGGTGTTAGAGATCAGGTGAAGATTATCACTCGTAGCACAAGATGGAGGATGATAAAGTAGCGAGGTTTATTGACTCTAGAGACGAACAGGTGCTGGAAGAGTGCACCAAGGCACAGTTACAGGCTATAGCAGATCATTTTGGAATAAAGCTGAAATCTGCCCGAGTTGGCGAAAGAAGACTAGAAATAATGGCTCAGCTAAAGGCTCGAGACGAAGCTTTGGGGGAGGAACGGCCCCAAACACCTGCCAGTGAGGGTGAACACCTGAGTATTGGTGGAAGCAGCAGGGGTTCCAGCGGCAGCAGGCACAGCATTAAGCTGGAAATAATGAAGCTGCAGCTAGAGGCACAGCAGCGCAAAGAAGAGCGAGAGGCACAGCAGCGCAAAGAAGAGCGAGAAGCAGAGGCACAGCAGCGCAAAGAAGAGCGAGAAGCGCAGCTGAGGAGAGAAGAAGCACAGCTGCGCAAAGAGGAACAGGAGCGAGAAGCACAGATGAAGCGTGAGGAGCGAGAAGCACAGCTGCGCCGGGAAGAACAGGAGCGAGAAGCACAGTCGAAGCGTGAGGAGCGAGAAGCACAGCTGCGCCGGGAAGAGCAAGAACGAGAAGCACAGCTGCGCCGGGAAGAGCAAGAACGAGAAGCACAGCTACGCAGGGAAGAACGAGAGCAAGAAGTTAGGCTGAGACAAATGGAAATAGAAGCCAACCAGGAGGTGGAGCTGAAGCGAGCTGAACTGGGACTAGGTGCCCCTGCCCCGCCACAGGAAGACCGACGAGTGAGGGAACGAGACCTGCCGGTCTTTGTGCCTAGTGAAGCCGAAAGTTTCTTCGATCACTTTGAGAGAGTTGCGGCTATGAAGAGGTGGCCGAGGGCGGCGGAGTGGGCGGAGTTGGTCCAAGGAAGGCTCACAGGGGAAGCTCGCCAAGCCTTCACCATGCTCGACTTCCAAGAATGCACTAACTACGATGCGGTAAAACGAGCTGTGCTCCGTTCCTTTAAGCTCACGCCAGAGTGTTACAGAAAGAGGTTTAGAGAATGTACCCGGTTGCCAGGAAAATCGTATGCGGAGACGGCGAGGGACATTGAAAGAAAGCTCCTTAAGTGGCTGGACTCTGAAGAAGCAAGGTCGGTCGAAGAGGTCAAGGAACTAATGGCCATGGAAAAGTTTATGTCCGTGCTCTCTCCTGAGATCAGGATGAGGGTAAAGGAGGCGGACATAAAGGACCTGAGGGCCGCAGCCGACCGGGCCGACATGTTAGAAGAAGCCCTACGCCCACGCCGAGAGGGACAGAACCGATCACCCGCATACGTCGGAAACGATAGGAGTTATAGAAGGACGGATGGATGGAGGACAGGAGCGAGTTCTCCCAAATCCCACCTCTCAAGTTGGAACACCCGAGGAACAAAAGGTGTTGTAGAGCCGATAGGGGAGAACCAAGCTGAGAGCTCGGGAACTGTTACTGCAGGGAAAGAAACGACAAGTGAGGCGGGAAAGACACAGGGTGTGACGGTCTCTGGAGGCAGTGCTAAGACGAGCGGTGGTGGATGGTCTCCGCCGAGGGGCCGCTGCTACAACTGCGGAATACCCGGACACGTCGCGAGGGAGTGCAGACGCCCGAAGCAGCGGGGACACGTTGCTTTAGTGATGTTCGAGGACCAGAGGGCCGAGGGAGTGCGGGATGAACCCGTGCTAAATGGGGAGAAGAAAGTTCACCCATTCATGTGTCAAGGAACCGTAAGGATGGGGGTCGCAGACCCCATCCCAGTGAAGATGCTAAGAGATACCGGGGCTGACTTTACCCTGGTAAGTGAAACCCTGTTCCCCGAGGGTTACGAAAGTACCAGTGTGGGGGTGGCACGGGTGGCCACTGTGGGAGGCCCAGTGAGGATGCCCCTACACCAGGTAACTTTAAATTCCGAATATGGCTGCCAGACCCTAGAGGTGGGAGTCTGTACATCAATGCCCAAGATGGAGGCGCAGGTCATCTTGGGGAATGACGCGTGTGGAGGATACGTCCTCCCACATCTCGTGAAAGGCGAAGAGTGTATAGAACAATACAAGGAGACAGGTGAAGAGTTGAACGTCTGTGGGGACGAGAAGGGAATCGCACCGGTGGCGATCCCAGTTTGTACTGTGACACCGAGACAACGCGAAGAACAAGGAGGTTGTGGATCTGATGGGGCTGAGGAGTCGACTGACAGCCTGGGAACAGATCGCCTCTACGTAGGACCCAGAGAACGAGTGGAGGGCGAGAGTAGCCCGAATGGTGAGTTGCAGGTGACACTCACCAGTTCTCCAGGGGTAAACCGCACTCGTCTCGGAGAGTTACAGCAAGAGGAGTTCCCCGAATTGGTTAGTAAGGCCGAAGGAGAACGTGTGGGTCCTGAGAAGGCTTACTTTTCATTTATCTATATTATATATGCCATGCTATCCATGCTGAAGGAACGATGGACACCAGGAGCGACCGTGGGAACGGTGATTAAATATGTCCAGAAGTTCAAAGAACGTCTCACTCGAGCGAAGGGACTGGCTAGGAAACTCCTGAAGAAGGCGCAACGTAAGATGTCGGAGTGGTACGACAGGAGAGCTGCGCAGAGGGATTTTCAGGCCGGATCCAAAGTATTGGTTGTGCTGCCAGGTAAAGGTAGAGCGACCAAGACGCGGTTCAAGAGACCGTACCGAGTGCTGCGACGGTTGGGTCCAGTGTCATACGAGATTGGGAAGCCGGATGGACCCCGGAGGAAACAGGTGTGTCGCATGGACCGCCTGAGACCTTTCTTCACTGTGGAAGGTAGAGCCGCCAAGCAGGACGGAACGATGTCCCGAGAAACCCAGCGGAAGACGGGTCTGAGTGTACTGAGGGACCGAGAACTCCCGGAGGAGGAAAGTAAGTGGTCCAGGGCGGACGGCACCAGTCTCACCCGCACTGAGAGTCTGACAAGGATCAAGGTCAAGCACATCAAGGGGAAGGACGACGTAGTAGCGGACGCCCTATCCCGCATACACTAACGAGACATGACTCTTATTTTAAGGGGAGGGGTATGTGACGGAGTTCCCCCCCTTATAATTCTCCCACGCCTGCAGTAAGAGTCATGTCTACT
>NC_091158.1:23859280-23877680 GCF_040958095.1 Procambarus clarkii
TTTAATAACAATAATAACAATAACATTTAAATATACTTTAAGATATAATCTAGAAGAAAATAAGAACATTGAAACGGTTCATGAACTCGATTTCAATAAAGGACACTATGGGGAACTTTGAAAAACAGTTAATGAGTATAATTAGACAGACTTGTTGCTAGGCAGAGGAGTAAATAATGAGATATATGGCAAATTTTGCAAAATATACGGCACACAAACATTCATACCCAAACAAAGCAAAATGCTAGGTAAGAACAAAGCAGTTGGCCCGTAGGGGAAAGGAGATACCCACAAGACTGGAATACAAGTCATTAACAAGCACACAAGTACTACACTACACAACAACCGCACTACTACCAGAACTGGACGAATCACTACCAAAACAACACATTGCACATCACTACCAAAACAACACAACACAAGCATTGGCAAAGAATTATAGACCAGTTGCACTAACATCCCACATAATAAAATTATTTGAGAGTGATCAGGAGTCAGATTACTAGTTTTATAGAGACCAATGACCTCCACAATCCAGGCCAACAAGGATTTAGAGCAGGAAGATATTGAAATACCTCTTACAGCTATCTCTCATGTCCTCTACTTGTACAGTACAGCTACTTGACCATTACGACAAAATCACTGAGATATGAGATAATGATGACACTAACCTCATCTACTCAGACTCCAACCCACTCATATTAAATAATGATGTAAACAATAAATTAAAAAAAAATCCACTTATTAATGTCAACCAACAAACTCCCACTAAACATAGAAAGGACCTACGACATCTTACTTGGGAGCAAATCAACAAATGCAATTCATCTACAGTTACACAATGTTAGCATCAGAAATAAAGAAGATGGTAAGTTCCTTGGTCTATACTTAGATCTGCCCGAAACGCTATGAGTGCTTGTTGCTTTACAAGAATGTATAACTTCAAGTCATTGTACTCTCCCCCAATGTACCTTCTTGTATATAAAGAAAAAATAAATAAATAAACAAACACATAATAAATCAATACTTACTAAATTTTGTCTATTATGTAGCAAAGAAGCAGGTCTACGGAAGGCTTTTCTGTTGAGTTCGAAGCCCAGATTACTCGTGGTCTCTGAAATAAGTTAAGATTATAAGTATAAAATTTATAAAACCAAATAATAAATCCGGTATTGCTCAATTTCAGATGCAGACGTACTGAATGATATATCAGACTGTCAGCATGGTATTCGATCTGGAAGGTCCAGTGTAACGAATTTACTCAGTTTCTATGATCGAGCCACAGAGATCTATAAAGAATTCTGATCAAGAAAGAGATCTAGGGGTGGTTTTAGATAGAAAACTATAACCTGAGGATCATATTAAGAACATTCTGCGAGGGGCCTATGCTACACTTTTTAACTTTAGAATTGCTTTTAAATACATAGGTCAAAAAGTTTTAAAAGTTTTAAAAGTTTTTTAAACCTCTCGTGTATCATGAGTGTGTTAAAGCTTCAGATGGTGCATTCAGATGATGAATATTACCTAGTTCCTTCATCTGGGAAGAATGAACACATATTGGTGCATTCGGATGATAAAAACTAACTACTGTAGTTTAATTGATCAACAGACTGTATATCATATGCAGACTGTATGTGGATCTGCGGGCCATTCCAAACAACAGCCTGGTGGACCAAGCTCCACCAGGGCTAAAGCACAAAGTGATATAGATGTGATAGAGAAACTAGGTCAAATGGAGGAGTAGGTCTGTATATTAAACAGCACCTGACGTGCACAGAGCTACTAAACTCAATGTGGTGGTAGAGTGGTGGGGGGGGGGGGGGGAAACATTGCAGAAAAAAACAAAAATACAATTTGGTCAACAAAACAGCATTGTTTAAAATAGAAGACATGGGTTGACATTTTGGGGGTAAGGTAGGTTACATTGAGTTAATTAGTTAGTACTTAGTTTTTATCTTAAACTGGTTGGGAGAGGTACAGTGTTGCTGTGCTGGTGAAAGAACACCTAAAGGTAAATTAAATAATGATTGCGAATCCACAAGAAGTTGACATAATAGCGCTAGAGATCTGCAATCAGGATGATAAACTTTCCTTAAAGAATTTGACAAACACTTGCTGATAGCACATGAAGTAAATGAAATGTATGTCAAGTTTTGTGAAATATATGATAAAAGCACAACAAAATTTGTACCAAAGGAGAGATGCAGAACTAGGAAAAGGGGTTTGTTCAACAGAAATTGCGAGAGGGCCTGAGACCCAAACACACACAAATGGAATCAATATATAGCAAGAGGCCAAACCCCCAAACATACAAGCGATGCAAAGATGCGAGAAACAGCAGCAGCATTAAGGAGAGGGACTTAAGGACCATAAATAAAGTGTGAAAATAAACTCGAGTAAATTTTTTTAACTACTCTCGACAGTGAAGAAAAACAAATATTCAGACGATTTGTGTTAGAATCATTAATCTTACACTTTCGGTCATATTCAACAACACAAATACATACACACACATTCCTGTTGCTGTAGCAAGTGAAGAATTACACACACAGATCACAATAACGTGATGCATCAATTGAACAAATCCACAAGGGCCGTGACGAGGATTCGAACCTGCGTCCGGGAGCATCCCAGACACTGCCTTAATCGACTGAGCTACAACAGGGTAAAAGGGTTGAAACCGAAGTTCTACTGAACTTACTGGATCCCATAGCCTCTCCGAGGCACAAACCAGGCTTTTACATAACCCCCCCCCCCTGCACCCGAGCTATGTCAACAGGCCGTTCTCCCTCTTCGCCCTTACATCATCACACACAGATCACAATAACGTGATGCATCAAATGAACAAATCCACAAGGGCCGTGATGAGGATTCAAACCTGTGTCTGGGAGCATCCCAGACACTGCCTTAATCGACTGAGCTACGACAGGGTAAAAGGGTTGAAACCAAACTTCTACTGAACTTCCTGGATCCTTTTACCCTGTTGTAGCTCAGTCGATTTAGGCAGTGTCTGGGATGCTCCCGGACGCAGGTTCAAATCCTCAAATTTCACTTTTGACAATTGAGCACCTGCTACATCCAGATTCTAGGGAGGAAAGGAAGGACGATCTTACTGGATCCCATAGCCTCTCCAAGGCACAAACCAGGCTTTTACACAACCCCCCCCCCCCCTGCACCCGAGCTCAATTGTCAAAAGTGAAAAATTGGGTTTGTCTTCCGAATGCACCATATCAGTAAATTTTTTAATAATCTTTTAAAAATAGTAAATGCCACTACTTTTGCAAAATTATTACGAGATCTATTATTCTATAGAATAATGCATATAAATGCATATAAATACAAAACAAGTAAATGTAAATAATTTTACCTTGCACCTAGATCCACCAAGCCTGTATGGCGCGCGTTTCAGTACTTCGGAAATCTAGAACTATCTTGAATCTCTAATCTGCAATGAAACAATACATATTATTGCACTTACCAAAACATGGATGAATGTAGAAAATACAGAACTATTAGCTGAATATCAAATAAATGGATTTAATCTATTTCACACAGATAGATATATTAGATATTATATTATATTCCTTTCCTCCCTAGAATCTGGATGTAGCAGGTGCTCAATTGTCAAAAGTGAAAAATTTGGTTTATTTAACATACACGCCATAGACCGGCTTGGGAAAAAAAGTTCGTAAAACCCAGGGGCCATAGACCGGCTTGGGAAAAAAAGTTCGTAAAACCCAGGGGCCATAGACCGGCTATGAAAGAAAATTTGAGAAAACCCTGGGGCCATAGAACGGCTATTTAATCCCCTGGAACGGATAATCATCTGTATCAAACCTTATTACAGGTAAAACCAGTAGGCAGTCTACTGTATTTTATCAAACTCTTATTAGAATAATAGATCTCGTAATAATTTTGCAAAAATAGTGGCATTTACTATTTTTAAAAGATTATTAGAAAAATTACAGATATGGTGCATTCGGAAGACAAAACCAATTTTTCACTTTTGACAATTGAGCACCTGCTACATCCAGATTCTAGGGAGGAAAGGAAGGACGATCTTACTGGATCCCATAGCCTCTCCGAGGCACAAACCAGGCTTTTACACAACCCCCCCCCCCCGCCCGAGCTTTTTAAAATAGTAAATGCCACTATTTTTGCAAAATTATTACGAGATCTATTATTCTAATAAGAGTTTGATAAAATACAAACCCTGGGGCCATAGAACGGCTATTTAATCCCCTTGAACGGACCTGTGCATGGGCCACTGAGGCATCGAAAAAAAACATAGACCGGCTTGGGAAAAAAGCAAAATAGCCGGTCTATGGCCCGGCTGATGGCTGTGCATGGATGGCTAATGGCTAATGGCTGTTAGTTATGGAGCTAGGTTAGACTATGTATGTTTAAATCTCTGATTTAAACAGAGCCAGTGTTCAGTCAAATAACTGAATTTATCAAATCTTATCCTTGTATAATATACAAGCTGATGTGAGATCCCTGTCTACAGGTGGACTGGAACTATTATCCAGTAGGCAGTCTACTGTATTTTATCAAACCCTTATTAGTATAATAGATCTCGTAATAATTTTGCAAAAATAATGGCATTTACTATTTTTAAAAGATTATTAGAAAATTACAGATATGGTGCATTCGGAAGACAAAACCAATTTTTCACTTTTGACAATTGAGCACCTGCTACATCCAGATTCTAGGGAGGAAAGGAAGGACGATCTTACTGGATCCCATAGCCTCTCCGAGGCACAAACCAGGCTTTTACACAACCCCCCCCCCTGCACCCGAGCTTTTTAAAATAGTAAATGCCACTATTTTTGCAAAATTATTACGAGATCTATTATTCTAATAAGAGTTTGATAAAATACAAACCCTGGGGCCATAGAACGGCTATTTAATCCCCTTGAACGGACCTGTGCATGGGCCACTGAGGCATCGAAAAAAAACATAGACCGGCTTGGGAAAAAAGCAAAATAGCCGGTCTATGGCCCGGCTGATGGCTGTGCATGGATGGCTAATGGCTAATGGCTGTTAGTTATGGAGCTAGGTTAGACTATGTATGTTTAAATCTCTGATTTAAACAGAGCCAGTGTTCAGTCAAATAACTGAATTTATCAAATCTTATCCTTGTATAATATACAAGCTGATGTGAGATCCCTGTCTACAGGTGGACTGGAACTATTATCCAGTAGGCAGTCTACTGTATTTTATCAAACCCTTATTAGTATAATAGATCTCGTAATAATTTTGCAAAAATAATGGCATTTACTATTTTTAAAAGATTATTAGAAAATTACAGATATGGTGCATTCGGAAGACAAAACCAATTTTTCACTTTTGACAATTGAGCACCTGCTACATCCAGATTCTAGGGAGGAAAGGAAGGACGATCTTACTGGATCCCATAGCCTCTCCGAGGCACAAACCAGGCTTTTACACAACCCCCCCCCCTGCACCCGAGCTTTTTAAAATAGTAAATGCCACTATTTTTGCAAAATTATTACGAGATCTATTATTCTAATAAGAGTTTGATAAAATACAAACCCTGGGGCCATAGAACGGCTATTTAATCCCCTTGAACGGACCTGTGCATGGGCCACTGAGGCATCGAAAAAAAACATAGACCGGCTTGGGAAAAAAGCAAAATAGCCGGTCTATGGCCCGGCTGATGGCTGTGCATGGATGGCTAATGGCTGTTAGTTATGGAGCTAGGTTAGACTATGTATGTTTAAATCTCTGATTTAAACAGAGCCGGCTAATGGCTGTTAGTTATGGAGCTAGGTTAGACTATAGGCTAGGCTAGGTTAGAGCCAGTGTTCAGTCAAATAACTGAATTTATCAAATCTTATCCTTGTATAATATACAAGCTGATGTGAGATCCCTGTCTACAGGTGGACTGGAACTTCTATCAACTAATCCATACATCAAACCTGTCCCTTACAGCCCACAATCTATCATTAGGAAAACCATGTGAGAAATCTTTAAGGAATTCTGATAAAGAAAGAGATCTAGGGGTGGTTCTAAATAGAAAACTATCACCTGAGGACCACATAAAGAACATTGTGTGAGGAGCCTATGCCATGCATTCCAACTTCAACAGCATGTTGTGGGTGCCGATATTGTGTGCCATCACATGTAAACCAACCAAGCCCACAAATACGTCAACATGGACCAGCATTACACCGTCTAACATACTCTGTCAGATGTAACAACTAAATTTGTGAATTCAAGACCTAATCTATTGCATAACACAGTGTTAGTACGAGAAAAACATTACTTACATTCGAAGCCGTGTTTTAAAATGGCGCGGACCTTGGTCTACTGACGCTCCACACTGTGTGTTCGTTTGCGTATGATGAACGTGTGACAATTTACTACAACAATTATTTAATTATTCTTATTCTTTATTTTACTATTTTTAGGGTACATGAAATTTCCAAATTATTTGCACACAATAATATAATTGCATTGTCATAACCTTTATATATTACGGAAAATACGATGACATGAACGAAGTCAAAGTGAAGTTGAAGTCAAAGTCATTCGCCGAACGTATTAGTCATTTTTTTTCTCCCAAACGATAGGGGATAACAAATCCACAGAGCATATAAGTGTAGAGTAAAGTCAATTTTATTCAGGAAAGTACATACATAGTTGATTTACAAACATAATGTTGGATTTATAGATAGAGCTAGTGCATACAATACCTAAAGCCAATATAGTAGGCATATAGCATTTCAGGCAACCGGGCAGTATATATGGACCCCTTACTCAAATCTCTGAATATGTTAGATATTAAGTCCCTGCACATACTCTCATGTGTATTTTATATATATAAAACGCTGCACTGTAATGTCAATCCTGACCCTAAAAGCTTCCTAGAAGGTTGTAACAGATCCCATGAGCACCACACCAGAAACAAATACCTGTAGGTGTGTACTGGTGCCTTATAGTGTGTACTCGTACCTTATGGTGTGTACTGGGGCCTTATGGTGTATACTGGTGCTTTATGGTGTGTACTGGTGCCTTATGGTGTGTTCTAGTGCCTTATGGTGCGTACTGGTGCCGTATGGAGTGTACTGGTGCCTTATGGTGTGTACTGGTGCATTATTGTGTGTACTGGTGCCTTATTGTGTACTGGTGCCTTATGGTGTGTACTGGTGCATTATGGTGTGTACTGGTGCATTATGGTGTGTACTGGTGCATTATGGTGTGTACTGGTGCCTTATGGTGTGTGTTCTGGTGCCTTATGGTGTGTACTGGTGCCATATGATGTGTACTGGTGCATTATGGTGTGTACTGGTGCCTTATGGTGTGTACTGGTGCATTATGGCGTGTACTGGTGCCTTATAGTGTGTACTGGTGCATTATGGTGTGTACTGGTGCCTTATGGTGTGTACTTGTACCTTATTGTGTATACTGGTGCCTTATGGTGTGTACTGGTTCCTTATGGTGTGTACTGGGGCTTTATTGTGTGTACTGGTGCTTTATGGTGTGTACTGGTGCCTTATGGTGTGTTCTGGTGCCGTATGGTGCGTACTGGTGCCTTATGGTGTGTACTGGTGTCTTATGGTGTGTACTGGTGCCTTATGGTGTGTACTGGTGCCTTATAGTGTGTACTGGTGCTTTATGGTGTGTACTGGTGCCTTATGGTGTGTCCTGGTGCCTTATGGTGTGTAATGGTGCCTTATGGTGTGTACTGGTGCCTTATGGTGTGTACTGGTGCCTTATGGTGTGTACTGGTGCCTTATGGTGTGTACTGGTGCCTTATGGTGTGTTCTGGTGCCTTATGGCGTGTACTGGTGCCTTATAGTGTGTACTGGTACCTTATTGTGTGTACTGGTGCATTATGGTGTGTATAATGCACACTTTAGTGCGCGCGGCACTAGCTGGAAAAACAAGCGGGTTGTGCTCAAGCGTAAACACAAAAAAGTTTATAATCTTTTCACGCTGCTAACCTCAATTCTCGAGCTACGTTTTTCATTTTGGTATCAATGCGTTGTCAATAAAATTCTCTACAAGATCATATGCATAAAATGTCACCGAAGCATTTGGTATCCCACCACGAAGTAAATAAACACGAAGATGACTCGCCGTGACACCCAAACAGGAAGTAAATGTTCATACTCTTTCGTTTGTTGCCAGCCTCACAGTCATCCTACAGCGCTCATTTTGATATCACTGAACTCACAATAAAATTCCCCACCCAGACATATGCCTATCAATGTCTAATTATGGTATCGGGTGACCCGCACGAGTGTAGGAACTGGGCGAAGCATTAGCCGTGATTTCAGCAGGGACGACACTGGTGTGATGCAGGGCTTTGAATGTTTATACTGATTTCACTGTCCTGACATTATTTCTGGAGCTACGTATTTCATTTTTATAGCAATGTGTTCGCAATAGAAAGTTCTATAAGAACATGGGTAGAGTTGGCCAACACAGCGTCAAATAAATTTGCGGCGAATAAAATCTTACGCGTGTTTGTACCCGTGAGCGTCAAAAGTTTTTACTTTGCTCATGTTTTTCAAGTTTATACTTGTTTCACACCGTTTTTTTTTTGTATAGTGTTCGGAATAAAATTCCCTACACAGACATATGCATATCAAATACAATTCCTTGGAATTCACAGCTGTAGAGATGACGGAAAACACACAACCGGAACCCGCTCTTGACACTCCAACTCACACCCGCAACACCCACAAAAAAGTTTCTCTTGTTTCATGTATACTTACTTTAGTTTTCGTGCTACAGTTCTCATTTAGGTATCAAAATATTCCTAAGAAAATAGACTACAATACTGAAACAATCTAAGACAATTATGTGTACTTACCAAAGCAAAGACGATTGTAGTAAAATAAGTTGAGCATTTTATCTCCACTCCACCTCCTTCAGGTACTGATTCCTGAAGTTGCTCAACAGATGTTCCTAGGTGGAGTGAAGCTGATGTAGGTGGTTATTTCTTGTCCACCCAATACACCCTTTTCCTGTAATAAGTGGTGTAACAAGGTATGACGCAAAGTGGAACATCGCATGTCTTGCACGCTATACCAGTTTCCTTCCTGATACCCGACTTTGAACACACTTCACACCTGCGACGTTTGGGGATTTTTACCAGCTCATGTTTCAATTTATAGTTCAGGCGAGTCTCTGCTATAACAACACGTCGCTGTTGTCTCTGGGTTGGCAATAAACTACTGTCTGAATCGTCGCTCTCACTATTGTTTTCAAACACTAATGTGGAATATGAATTATCTTCATCAGATTCAGCTTCAGCACTAGGTGTAGACGTGAAGAGAGGGCGCCTCACACCCGACGGGCCAGGTGTTGACGGGTCAGCAGCAGGATACACAGGACCAGTGTCATGATTTATGTCTGGAGCATGAACTAGATGTGGAGATGGTGTAGTTGTTGCAGGCCACTCTGCCTTGTCAAATTTCAATAAAGACCAAATAGCAACTTCATGGAACTAGAGCAGAGTTAGTTTCCTTCGATCATCTGTGTTGGCCTTGTACAATGCATGTACAATGCATTGAGTAAAGACCAAATAGCAACTTCATGGAACTAGAGCAGAGTTAGTTTCCTTCGATCATCTGTGTTGGCCTTGTACAATGCAACCACAAGTTGACATTGAATGTGAATTAACAATGAGACAAGTAAGATTTATACTAATACATTTATACTAACTCTGTTGAGCGTTGACCATTTATACATCAAATCTGTTGATGTGAGCACTTTAGTTTAGTCTGCCGTTTAAAGAAAAAAAGAGCATATCAATGGTATATCACAGAAAACGAATTTATCATAAACTCATGTATTTGTCTTATCATATTGAACTGCATTCATATTTTTAATATATAACAATATGAATATACAAATTTCTGTAAATCCCCTACCTTGTTGGAATCTGTGGAAATGAATGAGCAAATGTGCTGGCTGAAGGCGCTGAAGGAAACCACATTGGTTTCATTTTGGATACAAATGTCCATGGATATTCAAAATGGAAACAAATTATATAGTTGAACCTGCAGAGACGAGTTTAAGAATCTGTGTTGAGAGTGATGGACACAGCCTTCACAATTATACTTCAGAGAATGTAAACATCTAAGAGTCATTAGAAATATGTGTAGAATAATAAACCCTACATTGTTTGAGTTAGGGAAAACACCATTTGTGATATATAGATACTATAGCTGTTCCTAAAGATTCACCCTTTTTTGCACCAGCAAGATAACATATAAGATTTTAAGAGTTGACGAATGTTAATATTCTTGTTTGATAAACTGTGAACTTGAGACATAGTTAATAAGAACATATTAACACAACAAAATGTTTTCAGAATCTTTAACAGCACTTTCCAGCAACTTATATAATTTATATAAATTATTTTAGAGAATAATACATAAATTATATATTTAAACATGATATAGTGTTTAGTGGAATGTATAAGGAGTCAAATTGTGTTAAAAAGAGCAATTTTTAGAAAATTTGGAAAAATACTTTTTTCTGTTCAAATTATAACTAAATGGATTTTAAAGGTTTCAGTCAGCCAATATATATCATTCACAATTTATTAATGAATTTTACAAAAAAACACCATAAATTTTATATTTAAACATGTAAAAACTATTTGTTTTACATTTGGAAGAAAATAATTGTAGAAAAACAATTTATAATTAAACCTTTGTGTTTGGATTTTTTGAGTAAAAGTTTCTCAAAGGCTTTCCTGCACCATTCTCAATGCAAATCATTCCCACACCTATGGGAAGAGATAGGCGAACGTTGTGTAGATGATTTGTGTTTGCTGGGTGGGGACAGCCACAGGCGGGATTTCCAGGGGTCACCACAGGCGACTCGGCCTAGGGTCACCACAGGCATCACTGCCTGGGGTCAACCACAGGAGGCACTGCCTGGGGTCAACCACAGGCGGCACTGCCAGGGGTTAGCCCTAGGCGGCACTACCTTGGATCAGCCACAGGCGGCACTGCCTGGAGTCAGCCAAAGGCGGCACTGCCTGGAGTCAGCCAAAGGTGGCACTGCCTGGGTTCAGCCACAGGTGGCATTACTTGGGTTCAGCCGCAGGTGGCACTGCCTGGGTTCATCACAGGTGGCACTGCCTGGGATCACCACAGGCGGCACTGCCTGGGGTGAGCCAGTGGTGACACTGCCTGGGGTCATCACAGATGGCACTGCCAGGGGTCAGCTACAGGCAGCACTGGCTGGGGTTAGCCTCAGGTAGCACTGTGTGGGGTCATCACAGGTGGCACTGCCTGGGATCAACACCGGCGGTACTGCCTGAGGTCACCTCAGGCGGCACTGCCTGGGTCAGCCACAGGTGGCACTGCATTGGGTCACCACAGGCGGTTCTGCCTGGGGTCAGCCACAGGTGGAACTGCCTGGGGTCAGCCACAGGTGACTCTGCCGGGGGTCAGCCACAGGGGACATTGCCTGGGGTCAGCCACAGGCGGCACTGCCTGCGGTCACCACAGGCGGCACTGCCTGGGGTCACCACAGGCGGCACTGCCTGGGGTCACCACAGGCGGCACTGCCTGGGGTCACCACAGGCGGCACTCCCGGGGGTCACTACAGGCGGCACTGCCTGCGGTCAGCCACAGGAGGCCTGCCTGGGGCCACCACAGGCGGTACTGCTTGGGGTCACAACAGGCGGCACTGCCTGGGGTCACCACAGGCGGCACTCCCGGGGGTCACTACAGGCGGCACTGCCTGCGGTCAGCCTCAGGAGGCACTGCCTGGGGTCACCACAGGCGGTACTGCTTGGGGTCACAACAGGCGGCACTGCCTGGGGTCACCACAGGCAGCACTCCCGGGGGTCACTACAGGCGGCACTGCCTGGGGACAGCCACAGGTGGCATTGCCTGGGTCACCACAGGTGGCACTGCCTGGGATCACCACAGGCGGCACTGCCTGGGGTCAGCCAGAGGCGACACTGCCTGGGGTTATCACAGGTGGCACTGCCTGGGGTCAGCTACAGGCAGCACAGCCTGGGGTCACAACAGGTAGCACTGCCTAGGGTCACCACAGGCGGCACTGCCTGGGGTCACAACAGGTTGCACTGCCTGGGGTCAGCTATAGGTGGCACTGCCTGGGGTCAGTCACAGGCGGTACTGCCTGAGGCCACCACAGGCGGTTCTGCTTGGGGTCACAACAGGCGGCACTGCCTGGGGTCACCACAGGCGGCACTCCCGTGGGCCACCACAGGCGGCACTGCCTGGGGTCAGCCACAGGTGGCATTTCCTGGGGTCATCACAGGTGGCACTGCCTGGAGTCACCACAGGCGGCACTGCCTGGGTCCACCACAGACGGCACTGCCAGGGGTCACCACAGGCGGCACTGCCTGTGGTTACCACAGGCGGCACTGCCTGGTGTCACCACTGGTGTCACTGCCTGGGGTCACCACAGGCGGCACTGCCTAGACTCAGCCACAGGCTGCATTGCCTGGGTTAACCAGAGGCGGCACTGCCTGTGGTCAACACAGGTGGCACTGCCTGGGGTCACACAGGCGGTACTGCATGGGGTCACGCAGGCAGTACTGCCTGGGGTCAGCCACAGGCTACTGCGTGGTGTCACCACAGGCTGTATTACCTGGGGTCACCACAGGCGGCACTCCATAGGGTCAGCCAAAGGTGGCCCTGCCTGGGGTCACAACAGCCGGTATTGCCTGGGGTCAAAACAGGCGGCACTGCCTGGGGTCACTGCAGGCGGCACTGCCTGGGTCCACCACAGACGGCACTGCCAGGGGTCACCACAGGCGGCACTGCCTGTGGTTACCACAGGCGGCACTGCCTGGGATCACCACTGGTGTCACTGCCTGGGTCACCACAGGCGGCACTGCCTAGACTCAGCCACAGGCTGCATTGCCTGGGTTAACCAGAGGCGGCACTGCCTGTGGCCTCCACAGATGGCACTGCCTTGGGTTAGCCACAGGCAGCCCTTCCTGGGGTCATCATAGGTGGCACTGCCTGGGTTCAGCCACAGGTGGCACTTCCTGGGGTCACCACAGACGGTACTGCCTGGGGTCACCCACAGGTTGCACTGCCTGGGGTCAGTCAAAGGCGTCACTGCATGGGGTCAGCCAAAGGCGGCACTGTCTGGGGTCACCACTGCCTGGGGTCACCACAAGCGGCACTGCCTGGGGTCACCACAGGCGGCACTTCCTAGGGTCACCACAGGCAACATTGCATGGGGTCAGCCACAGGTGGCACTGCTTGGGGTCAGCCACAGGCGGCACTGCCTGGGGTCAGCCACAGGCGGCACTGCCTTTGGTCACAACAGGTTGCACTGCCTGGGGTCACCACAGACGGCACTGCCTGGGGTCACCACAGGCGGCACTGCCTTAGGTCACCATAGGTGGCACTTCTTAGGGTCACCACAGGCAACACTGCATGGGGTCAGCTACAGGTGGCACTGCTTGGGGTCAGCCACAGGTAGCACTGCCTGGGGTCAGCAACAGGTGGCACTGCCTGGGGTCAGCCACATGTGGCACTGCCTGGGGTCAGCCACAGGGGACACTGCCTGGCGTCAGTCACAGGCGGCACTACCTGGGGTCACCACAGGTGGCACTGCCTGGGGTCAGCAACAGGCGGCACTGCCTGAGACCAACACAGGCGGCACTGACTGGGGTCACCACAGGCGGCACTGCCTGGGGTCAGCCACAAGAGGCACTGCCTGGAGCCACCACAGGCGGTACTGCTTGGGGTCACAACAGGCGGCACTGCCTGGGTTCACCACAGGCGGCACTCCCGGGGGTCAGCCACAGGTGGCATTTCCTGGGGTCACCACAGGTGGCACTGCCTGGGGTCACCACAGGCGGCACTGCCTGGGGTCAACACAGGCGGCACTGCCTGGGTCCATCACAGACGGCACTGCCAGGGTCACCACAGGCGGCACTGCCTGTGGTTACCACAGGCGGCACTGCCTGGGGTCACCACAGGCGGCACTGCCTGGGTTAACCAGAGGCGGCACTGCCTGGGGTCTCCACAGGTGGCACTGCCTGAGGGTCCGCCACAGGCGGCACTGCCTTGGGTTAGCCACAGGCAGCTCTGCCTGGGGTCATCACAGGTGGCACTGCCTGAGGTCATCATTGACGGTACTGCCTAGGGTCAGCCACAGGCGACACTGCATGGGGTCAGCCACAGGCGGCACTGCCTGGGGTCACCACAGACGGCACTGCCTGGGGTCACCACAGGTGGCACTGCCAGGGGTCAGCCCTAGGCGGCACTACCTGGGATCAGCCACAGGCGGCACTGCCTGGAGTGAGCCAAAGGCGGCACTGCCTGGAGTCAGCCAAAGGTGGCACTGCCTGGGTTCAGCCACAGGTGGCACTGCCTGGGGTCACCACAGACGGCACTCCCTGGGGTCACCACAGGCGGCACGGCCTGGGGTCACCACAGACGGCACTCCCTGGGGTCACCACAGGCGGCACTGCCTGGAGTTAGCCACAGGCCGCACTGCCTGGGGTCAGCCACAGGTGGCACTGCCTGGGTTCAGCCACAGGTGGCACTGCTTGCGTTCATCACAGGTGGCACTGCCTGTGATCACCTCAGGCGGCATTGCCTGGGGTCAGCCACAGGCAGCACTGCCTGGGGTTAGCCACAGGCGGCACTCCCGGGGTCACCACAGGCGGGACTGCCTGGGGTCAGCCACAGGTGGCAATGCCTGGGGTCACCACAGGTGGCACTGCCTGGGGTCACCACAGGTGGCACTGCCTGGGGTCACCACAGGCAGCACTGCCTGGGTCCACCACAGACGGCACTGCCAGGGGTCACCACAGGCGGCACTGCCTGTGATTACCACAGGCGGCACTGCCTAGAGTCAGCCACAGGCGGCATTGCCTGGGTTAACCAGTGGCGGCACTGCCTGGGGTCTCCACAGGTGGCACTGCCTGAGGGTCCGCCACAGGCGGCACTGCCTTGGGTTAGCCACAGGCAGCTCTGCCTGGAATCATCACAAGTGGCACTGCCTGGGGTCATCACAGGTGGCACTGCCTGGGGTCATCCACAGGTGGCAGTGCCTGGGGTCACCACAGACGGTACTGCCTGGGGTCAGCCACAGGTGGCACTGCCTGGGGTCAGCCACAGGCGACACTGCATGGGTCACCACAGGTGGCACTGCCTGGGGTCAGCCACAGGTGGCAGTGCCTGGGGTCACCACTGGCGGTACTGCCTGGGATCAGCCACAGGTGGCACTGCGTGGGGTCAGCCACAGGCGACACTGCATGGGGTCAGCCACTGGCGGCACTGCCTGGGGTCACCACAGGCGTCACTGCCTGGGCCCACCACCATCGTCGGGGTGTATGTATGTCTGAGAACAGTTGAAGGAGTAAATATTGTGAGTAGAGGATCCTGTTATATTTGTAAACTGGAACTATATGTGTAGGTGAATAGTAATAAGAACCCAATTTTGGATCAACCAGTATACCTGGCAAGGAGCTGTCTCTGTGTCTGTATCACTTGTGATAGTGGAAGAGTTAAGGTGTCAACTCGGTCGGAGGGATAGTATTTGACCCTTCAAGGCGTGTCACGTCATTGACAGTGACTGTTGGGTGTGTGTTTAATAGTAACACATTTATGTTAGGTTGTCACCATCTAGTCCAGTAACAGTGTCTTAGTGACACAGGGGAGTTATATTTACATAAGAACTTTGTGGAGTCTTTGTGATATGCTAAAGTTGTGTTCTTTAAGGATATCTTAGTAACACGTAGGTAAGTTGTGTACGTTATGGATGCCTTAGTGACACGTAGGTAAGTTGTGTACCTTACGAATGTCTTAGTGATACGTATGTAAGTTGTGTACCTTATGGAGTATTAGTGATACATAGGTAAGTTGTGTACCTTATATAAGGGGCCAATAAAATGGAAAATGAAAGTTGTTCAATGTCAACCACAATTTTTTTGCTAGTTGTATACAAAAAGGCTGCACTTGTTCCCAGTTTCAGTACTGCAACCTAAATAGAAAGGAAGATTTAATTTTGTGTTTTTTTTAACGAATATTGCATATTTCAACGCGACTTGAAGCAAACACACCTTTCAGATATATTCATTCTATGACACTTTTCTGACACATTAGCATATAATTAGGATCTGTAGCCGGGGATTTTTCAAAACATCTTTAGTTCTTCTAATCCAAATAGTCAAAGTTCCTCCCAAAAGTATGCAAATATATCATGTTTATTGCTATTATAAAACCAATAAATGAACTTCAGGAAGCAAAACAAATTTTAGAGGCATAAACTTTATATATAAGCCGTAAGTTTCTTGTAAATTGAATAAAAATGAAAGAGTTTCAAGTCGTTTATGTTACTAGAGTAATAAATCATTAAAATATTAAAGTCTAAGGTGCTGCCATCTGTGGCTGAGGTTGGCATCAACCAATTTCCTCCACAATTGACACCGTTACAGATAGGCTTAAGTGCAGTCAGGTGTATAAGTTTCATGCAAATTGTCCGATAACCAAATAATAAAAAAATAAATAAATGAAAAAAATTAATAATTTTTTGTTAATAAAATTAATTATAATTTGTGATTCATAGGTAAGTCGTGTACCTTATGGAGTCTTAGTGGCACATAGGTAAGTTGTGTACCTTATGGAGTCTTAGTGACACGTAGATAACTTGTACACCTTATGGATATCTTACTGACACGTAGGAAAGTTTACCTTATGGATGTCTTAGTGACAAGTAGTAAGTTGTGTACTGTGGGGGGAGGGATTACCAGCTAGCTTTTAGACTATGTGTTGGAGCGCAAGTCGCCAGGTTGCACTCTGACACGAGTGCACCAAAGTTCACTCACTCTAGATTCTGTAGTTCTTCATAGACATCTCTTGTTTGATGTATATGAAGAACATTGACCCAGGACTGTTCAGTAAAACTATGGAGGCCGCCGATGCTTTTCTGTGAGAAGAGGTGCAGCCATTATCATATATTTAACATTTAAGTGTATGGAGAGAGGAGAAAAGGTATTGGTGTAGTAGAACCAACTGTTCTAGTCGCTTGTGTAAACACCAGGCCTCCCAGTACTAACGTCACAGGGACCACGTGACTGAAGGTAGCCTTGTGATTCGTGGAGCATCTCATTGCATCCATAGGCCTAGCTGCTGATTGGTCAACTCGTAGAACAGAGGGAAAAAGCATGGTCCACTCCTGCCCTGCCCTGGGTAGACATTCAGCCCCATGTTGCTGTGTTTGTCAGACATGTTTTTTCGTGGTTCGACAAAACGACGAGAAATACTATCTTGGGGACAGTTAGTAAATCATTTATCATTGTTCTGTCATTGCGGGTCCATCAAGCAGAATCTGGGATTGCAGCGATAGGAATTACGATAATTTAATAGTGAAAGGAAGCAGAATATACACTGTAACTCACCACGAGGTCACACACAGAGTAAGGCAGACTTCTTTATAGTGCATCTGCTCATATTGTGACCATCTGTCAACCTAGTGTGACACGCAGTAATCTGAAGGGATCAGAGACTGTGCCCAGTAGCTGCGAATACGTTACTTAGGGAAATAGTTTGGCTTCAGCCAGTTCTGGCGGACATAGAAATTCCCGCCCAATCCGTTGGACCAGCCCGAGTAACTTGAACAAAAGGTTGCCATCAGAGTAAAGCGCCACACGGTGCACCATGTGTCTAACTCTCTCTTCCTCACAAGAGCTGAGGGGCAGCTCACTATCGTTTGAGCGACAAATAATGCTCTCGTGTGTGGGGACCATCCCACGGGAGTTTTGTCAGTTGAGGGAACCTGCACAGTTGGCCTTGCCGCGCCACACCGTGCTGCGTCAGACTCGTCATCACATGTGGCAGTGTCCAAACAGCAACATTGTGCTGGGGAGGCCTGGTCGAGGACCGGGCCGCAGATACTCTAAGCCCCGAAACCATCTCAAGGTAACCTGAAGGTAAGGTAACCTGAGCAGCACCCCGTTTCAACACCGGGTCACACTACACATGGTCTCCTATAACAACTTGTGGAGGAAGTTTGGTTGAACTTCAGTCAACTGCCGTATTCAGTGTCAGTATGTATGGGAGAGTGTGCTTGAGAAGGCCGTCTAAGTGATTACTCATATTTCTGTATTTGGTGCTGAAGTTTCTTTGGTTGATGTAAGTCAACTTCCGGTAGAACGTTTTCCTAGAGCACCTGGTTAGGTGAAGGAAGCATAGTCGAGGAAGACGCACCAGTAAAGAGCGACCACAGTACGTTGGAGGGAACTACTGTGATAAAGTAGTTTAATGTTGTTACGTAATACACCAGGGAACTCAGTTATATTCAGAGGTACAATTATGTTATTGATTTTTTCGGTTCGATATTATACCGTTCTGTGTAGAGAATTCCATGAACGTGTTTTCTAAATCCAAGAAAACCAGTGATTCAAGAG
>NC_091158.1:23878180-23880680 GCF_040958095.1 Procambarus clarkii
GGGGACAGGTTCGGTGTGATATCGACCCCCAGATCTCTCTCTCTATTTGACTCTTGCAGGATCTCGCCTCCCAGATGGTATCTTGTATTCAGCCTTCTGGTCTCTTCGCCTAATTTCATTACTTTACACTTCCCTGAGTTGAACTTTAGCAGCCATTTTCTAGACCATTCCTCCAGTTTGTCCAGGTCGTCCTGTAGTCTCTGTCAATCTTCTTCTGTTTTTACTCTTCTCATAATTTTTGCACCATCAGCAAACATTGAGAGGAATGAGTCTATACCCCTCTGGAAGGTCGTTTACATATACTAGAAACAGGATCGGTCCAAGTACAGATCCCTGTGGAACCCCGCTGGTGACATCTCGCCACTCTGATACCTCCCCCCTCACCGTTACTCGCTGTTTCCTATTGCTTAGATACTCCCTTATCCACTGGAGCACCTTACCTTTTACTCCTGCCTGCTGCTCCTACTTTTGTAACAGCCTTTTGTAAGGTACTGTGTCAAAGGCTTTCTGACAGTCCAAAAAAAATGCAGTCTGCCCACGCTTCTATTTCCTGCCTAATTTATGTTGCTTGGTCATAGAATTCTATTAGGCCTGTGAGGCCCGATTTACCATCTCTGAACCCATGCTGGTGGTGTGTTACAAAGCTGTTTCCCTCCAGATGCTCTACGAGCCTTTTCCTCACAATCTTTTCCATCACCTTGCATGGTATACAAGTTAGGGAAACTGGCCTGTAGGTCAGTGCATCTTGCCTGTCACCCTTTTTGTAAATTGGGACTACATTAGTTGTCTTCCAGCTTTTCGGAAGGTCTCCCATTACCAGTGACCTGTTATACACCATAGAGAGTGGCACACTTAGTGCTTCAGCACTTTCTTTTAGAATCTACGGCGAGATTCTATCAGGCCCAACAGCCTTTGACACATTCAGCTCCAACAGATTCCTTTTGACCTCATCACTGGTGGGGTAAAATTCCTCCAATGTTGTTCGGTTTGCCTACTCATTTATTGCAGGGACCTCTCTTTGTTCTATTGTGAAGACCTCCTGGAATCTCTTGTTGAGTTCTTCACACATCTCTTTGTCGTTCTCTGTGTATCTGTTCTCCCCTTTTCTCAGTTTCATCACTTGTTCCTTCACTGTTGTTTTCCTCATGATGTGGCTGTGGAGCAGTTTTGGTTGGGACTTAGCTTTACTCGCGATGTCATTTTCATACTGTCTCTCTGCTTCTCTCCTCACTCTTACGTACTCATTTCTGGCCCTTTGGCATCTCACCCTGCTCACTGGTGTTCTGTTGTTCCTGTAATTTCGCCATGTTCTTTTACTCAATTGCTTCGCTGCCGCACATTCCTGGTTGAACCATGGATTCTTCTGTTGCTTTTCATTTTTCACTTTTTGGACTGGGATAAACCTGTCTGCAGCCTCCTGACACTTCTGAGTGACATAATCCATCATATCCTGTACAGTCTTTTCTCTGAGTTCTGTATCCCATGGTATTCCCATTAGGAAGTTCTTCATCTTGTCATATTTTCCTCTTCAGTAATTTAGTCTTTTTCCTTCCAATCCCATCCTTGGATAGTTTATCCCTACTTCTATCAGATACTCAAATATCAATACACTGTGGTCACTCATTCCTATGGGGGGCTTCATACTTGACTTCCCTTATTTCTGACTCATTTAAGGTGAATATCAGGTCGAGTCTAGCTGGTTCGTCATTTCCTCTCATTCTTGTGGTGTGTGTGTGTGTGTGTACTCACCTAGTTGTACTCACCTAGTTGTGTCTGCAGGATCGAGCATTGACTCTTGGATCCCGCCTTTCGAGCATCGGTTGTTTACAGCAATGACTCCTATCCCATTTCTCTATCATACCTGGTTTTAAAATTATGAATAGTATTTGCTTCCACAACCTGTTCCCCAAGTGCATTCCATTTTCCCACTACTCTCACGCTAAAAGAAAACTTCCTAACATCTCTGTGACTCATCTGAGTTTCAAGCTTCCATCCATGTCCCCTCGTTCTGTTACTATTCCGTGTGAACATTTCGTCTATGTCCACTCTGTCAATCCCTCTGAGTATCTTATACGTTCCTATCATGTCCCCCCTCTCCCTTCTTCTTTCTAGTGTCGTAAGGCACAGTTCCCTCAAGCGCTCCTCATACCTCGTAGCTCTGGGACGAGTCTCGTTGCAAACCTCTGAACCTTTTCCAGTTTCATTATATGCTTCTTCAGATGGGGACTCCATGATGAGGCAGCATACTCTAAGACTGGCCTCACGTAGGCAGTGTAAAGCGCCCTAAATGCCTCCTTACTTAGGTTTCTGAATGATGTTCTAACTTTTGCCAGTGTAGAGTACGCTGCTGTCGTTATCCTATTTATATGTGCCTCAGGAGATAGATTAGGTGTTACGTCCACCCCCAGGTCTCTTTCACGCGTAGTCACAGGTAGGCTGTTCCCCCTTCATTGTGTACTGTCCCTTTGGTCTCCTATCTCCTAGTCCCATTTCCATAACT
>NC_091158.1:23888180-23938180 GCF_040958095.1 Procambarus clarkii
AGCAAAGAAGCAGGTCTACGGAAGGCTTTTCTGTTGAGTTCGAAGCCCAGATTACTCGTGGTCTCTGAAATAAGTTAAGATTATAAGTATAAAATTTATAAAACCAAATAATAAATCCGGTATTGCTCAATTTCAGATGCAGACGTACTGAATGATATATCAGACTGTCAGCATGGTATTCGATCTGGAAGGTCCAGTGTAACGAATTTACTCAGTTTCTATGATCGAGCCACAGAGATCTATAAAGAATTCTGATCAAGAAAGAGATCTAGGGGTGGTTTTAGATAGAAAACTATAACCTGAGGATCATATTAAGAACATTCTGCGAGGGGCCTATGCTACACTTTTTAACTTTAGAATTGCTTTTAAATACATAGGTCAAAAAGTTTTAAAAGTTTTAAAAGTTTTTTAAACCTCTCGTGTATCATGAGTGTGTTAAAGCTTCAGATGGTGCATTCAGATGATGAATATTACCTAGTTCCTTCATCTGGGAAGAATGAACACATATTGGTGCATTCGGATGATAAAAACTAACTACTGTAGTTTAATTGATCAACAGACTGTATATCATATGCAGACTGTATGTGGATCTGCGGGCCATTCCAAACAACAGCCTGGTGGACCAAGCTCCACCAGGGCTAAAGCACAAAGTGATATAGATGTGATAGAGAAACTAGGTCAAATGGAGGAGTAGGTCTGTATATTAAACAGCACCTGACGTGCACAGAGCTACTAAACTCAATGTGGTGGTAGAGTGGTGGGGGGGGGGGGGGGGAAACATTGCAGAAAAAAACAAAAATACAATTTGGTCAACAAAACAGCATTGTTTAAAATAGAAGACATGGGTTGACATTTTGGGGGTAAGGTAGGTTACATTGAGTTAATTAGTTAGTACTTAGTTTTTATCTTAAACTGGTTGGGAGAGGTACAGTGTTGCTGTGCTGGTGAAAGAACACCTAAAGGTAAATTAAATAATGATTGCGAATCCACAAGAAGTTGACATAATAGCGCTAGAGATCTGCAATCAGGATGATAAACTTTCCTTAAAGAATTTGACAAACACTTGCTGATAGCACATGAAGTAAATGAAATGTATGTCAAGTTTTGTGAAATATATGATAAAAGCACAACAAAATTTGTACCAAAGGAGAGATGCAGAACTAGGAAAAGGGGTTTGTTCAACAGAAATTGCGAGAGGGCCTGAGACCCAAACACACACAAATGGAATCAATATATAGCAAGAGGCCAAACCCCCAAACATACAAGCGATGCAAAGATGCGAGAAACAGCAGCAGCATTAAGGAGAGGGACTTAAGGACCATAAATAAAGTGTGAAAATAAACTCGAGTAAATTTTTTTAACTACTCTCGACAGTGAAGAAAAACAAATATTCAGACGATTTGTGTTAGAATCATTAATCTTACACTTTCGGTCATATTCAACAACACAAATACATACACACACATTCCTGTTGCTGTAGCAAGTGAAGAATTACACACACAGATCACAATAACGTGATGCATCAATTGAACAAATCCACAAGGGCCGTGACGAGGATTCGAACCTGCGTCCGGGAGCATCCCAGACACTGCCTTAATCGACTGAGCTACAACAGGGTAAAAGGGTTGAAACCGAAGTTCTACTGAACTTACTGGATCCCATAGCCTCTCCGAGGCACAAACCAGGCTTTTACATAACCCCCCCCCCTGCACCCGAGCTTTTTAAAATAGTAAATGCCACTACTTTTGCAAAATTATTACGAGATCTATTATTCTATAGAATAATGCATATAAATGCATATATGCATATAAATACAAAACAAGTAAATGTAAATAATTTTACCTTGCACCTAGATCCACCAAGCCTGTATGGCGCGCGTTTCAGTACTTCGGAAATCTAGAACTATCTTGAATCTCTAATCTGCAATGAAACAATACATATTATTGCACTTACCAAAACATGGATGAATGTAGAAAATACAGAACTATTAGCTGAATATCAAATAAATGGATTTAATCTATTTCACACAGATAGATATATTAGATATTATATTATATTCCTTTCCTCCCTAGAATCTGGATGTAGCAGGTGCTCAATTGTCAAAAGTGAAAAATTTGGTTTATTTAACATACACGCCATAGACCGGCTTGGGAAAAAAAGTTCGTAAAACCCAGGGGCCATAGACCGGCTTGGGAAAAAAAGTTCGTAAAACCCAGGGGCCATAGACCGGCTATGAAAGAAAATTTGAGAAAACCCTGGGGCCATAGAACGGATATTTTGCTTTTTTCCCAAGCCGGTCTATGTTTTTTTTCGATGCCTCAGTGGCCCATGCACAGGTCCGTTCAAGGGGATTAAATAGCCGTTCTATGGCCCCAGGGTTTGTATTTTATCAAACTCTTATTAGAATAATAGATCTCGTAATAATTTTGCAAAAATAGTGGCATTTACTATTTTAAAAAGCTCGGGTGCAGGGGGTGCCCAGTGGTCCATGCACAGGTCCGTTCAAGGGGATTAAATAGCCGTTCTATGGCCCCAGGGTTTGTATTTTATCAAACTCTTATTAGAATAATAGATCTCGTAATAATTTTGCAAAAATAGTGGCATTTACTATTTTTAAAAGATTATTAGAAAATTTACAGAAATGGTGCATTCGGAAGACAAAACCAATTTTTCACTTTTGACAATTGAGCACCTGCTACATCCAGATTCTAGGGAGGAAAGGAAGGACGATCTTACTGGATCCCATAGCCTCTCCGAGGCACAAACCAGGCTTTTACATAACCCCCCCCCCCCTGCACCCGAGCTTTTTAAAATAGTAAATGCCACTACTTTTGCAAAATTATTACGAGATCTATTATTCTATAGAATAATGCATATAAATGCATATATGCATATAAATACAAAACAAGTAAATGTAAATAATTTTACCTTGCACCTAGATCCACCAAGCCTGTATGGCGTGCGTTTCAGTACTTCGGAAATCTAGAACTATCTTGAATCTCTAATCTGCAATGAAACAATACATATTATTGCACTTACCAAAACATGGATGAATGTAGAAAATACAGAACTATTAGCTGAATATCAAATAAATGGATTTAATCTATTTCACACAGATAGATATATTAGATATTATATTATATTCCTTTCCTCCCTAGAATCTGGATGTAGCAGGTGCTCAATTGTCAAAAGTGAAAAATTTGGTTTATTTAACATACACGCCATAGACCGGCTTGGGAAAAAAAGTTCGTAAAACCCAGGGGCCATAGACCGGCTTGGGAAAAAAAGTTCGTAAAACCCAGGGGCCATAGACCGGCTATGAAAGAAAATTTGAGAAAACCCTGGGGCCATAGAACGGCTATTTTGCTTTTTTCCCAAGCCGGTCTATGTTTTTTTTCGATGCCTCAGTGGCCCATGCACAGGTCCGTTCAAGGGGATTAAATAGCCGTTCTATGGCCCCAGGGTTTGTATTTTATCAAACTCTTATTAGAATAATAGATCTCGTAATAATTTTGCAAAAATAGTGGCATTTACTATTTTAAAAAGCTCGGGTGCAGGGGGGGCCCAGTGGTCCATGCACAGGTCCGTTCAAGGGGATTAAATAGCCGTTCTATGGCCCCAGGGTTTGTATTTTATCAAACTCTTATTAGAATAATAGATCTCGTAATAATTTTGCAAAAATAGTGGCATTTACTATTTTTAAAAGATTATTAGAAAATTTACAGAAATGGTGCATTCGGAAGACAAAACCAATTTTTCACTTTTGACAATTGAGCACCTGCTACATCCAGATTCTAGGGAGGAAAGGAAGGACGATCTTACTGGATCCCATAGCCTCTCCGAGGCACAAACCAGGCTTTTACATAACCCCCCCCCCCTGCACCCGAGCTTTTTAAAATAGTAAATGCCACTACTTTTGCAAAATTATTACGAGATCTATTATTCTATAGAATAATGCATATAAATGCATATATGCATATAAATACAAAACAAGTAAATGTAAATAATTTTACCTTGCACCTAGATCCACCAAGCCTGTATGGCGTGCGTTTCAGTACTTCGGAAATCTAGAACTATCTTGAATCTCTAATCTGCAATGAAACAATACATATTATTGCACTTACCAAAACATGGATGAATGTAGAAAATACAGAACTATTAGCTGAATATCAAATAAATGGATTTAATCTATTTCACACAGATAGATATATTAGATATTATATTATATTCCTTTCCTCCCTAGAATCTGGATGTAGCAGGTGCTCAATTGTCAAAAGTGAAAAATTTGGTTTATTTAACATACACGCCATAGACCGGCTTGGGAAAAAAAGTTCGTAAAACCCAGGGGCCATAGACCGGCTTGGGAAAAAAAGTTCGTAAAACCCAGGGGCCATAGACCGGCTATGAAAGAAAATTTGAGAAAACCCTGGGGCCATAGAACGGCTATTTTGCTTTTTTCCCAAGCCGGTCTATGTTTTTTTTCGATGCCTCAGTGGCCCATGCACAGGTCCGTTCAAGGGGATTAAATAGCCGTTCTATGGCCCCAGGGTTTGTATTTTATCAAACTCTTATTAGAATAATAGATCTCGTAATAATTTTGCAAAAATAGTGGCATTTACTATTTTAAAAAGCTCGGGTGCAGGGGGGGCCCAGTGGTCCATGCACAGGTCCGTTCAAGGGGATTAAATAGCCGTTCTATGGCCCCAGGGTTTGTATTTTATCAAACTCTTATTAGAATAATAGATCTCGTAATAATTTTGCAAAAATAGTGGCATTTACTATTTTTAAAAGATTATTAGAAAATTTACAGAAATGGTGCATTCGGAAGACAAAACCAATTTTTCACTTTTGACAATTGAGCACCTGCTACATCCAGATTCTAGGGAGGAAAGGAAGGACGATCTTACTGGATCCCATAGCCTCTCCGAGGCACAAACCAGGCTTTTACATAACCCCCCCCCCTGCACCCGAGCTTTTTAAAATAGTAAATGCCACTATTTTTGCAAAATTATTACGAGATCTATTATTCTAATAAGAGTTTGATAAAATACAAACCCTGGGGCCATAGAACGGCTATTTAATCCCCTTGAACGGACCTGTGCATGGGCCACTGAGGCATCGAAAAAAACATAGACCGGCTTGGGAAAAAAGCAAAATAGCCGGTCTATGGCCCAGCTGATGGCTGTGCATGAATGGCTGTTAGTTATGGAGCTAGGTTAGACTATGTATGTTTAAATCTCTGATTTAAACAGAGCCGGCTAATGGCTGTTTGTTATGGAGCTAGGTTAGACTATAGGCTAGGCTAGGTTAGAGCCAGTGTTCAGTCAAATAACTGAATTTATCAAATCTTATCCTTGTATAATATACAAGCTGATGTGAGATCCCTGTCTACAGGTGGACTGGAACTTCTATCAACTAATCCATACATCAAACCTGTCCCTTACAGCCCACAATCTATCATTAGGAAAACCATGTGAGAAATCTTTAAGGAATTCTGATAAAGAAAGAGATCTAGGGGTGGTTCTAAATAGAAAACTATCACCTGAGGACCACATAAAGAACATTGTGTGAGGAGCCTATGCCATGCATTCCAACTTCAACAGCATGTTGTGGGGTGCCGATATTGTGTGCCATCACATGTAAACCAATCAAGCCCACAAATACGTCAACATGGACCAGCATTACACCGTCTAACATACTCTGTCAGATGTAACAACTAAATTTGTGAATTCAAGACCTAATCTATTGCATAACACAGTGTTAGTACGAGAAAAACATTACTTACATTCGAAGCCGTGTTTTAAAATGGCGCGGACCTTGGTCTACTGACGCTCCACACTGTGTGTTCGTTTGCGTATGATGAACGTGTGACAATTTACTACAACAATTATTTAATTATTCTTATTCTTTATTTTACTATTTTTAGGGTACATGACATGAACGAAGTCAAAGTGAAGTTGAAGTCAAAGTCATTCGCCGAACGTATTAGTCATTTTTTTTCTCCCAAACGATAGGGGATAACAAATCCACAGAGCATATAAGTGTAGAGTAAAGTCAATTTTATTCAGGAAAGTACATACATAGTTGATTTACAAACATAATGTTGGATTTATAGATCGAGCTAGTGCATACAATACCTAAAGCCAATATAGTAGGCATATAGCATTTCAGGCAACCGGGCAGTATATATGGACCCCTTACTCAAATCTCTGAATATGTTAGATATTAAGTCCCTGCACATACTCTCATGTGTATTTTATATATATGAAACGCTGCACTGTAATGTCAATCCTGACCCTAAAAGCTTCCTAGAAGGTTGTAACAGATCCCATGAGCACCACACCAGAAACAAATACCTGTAGGTGTGTACTGGTGCCTTATAGTGTGTACTCGTACCTTATGGTGTGTACTGGGGCCTTATGGTGTATACTGGTGCTTTATGGTGTGTACTGGTGCCTTATGGTGTGTTCTAATGCCTTATGGTGCGTACTGGTGCCGTATGGAGTGTACTGGTGCCTTATGGTGTGTACTGGTGCATTATTGTGTGTACTGGTGCCTTATTGTGTACTGGTGCCTTATGGTGTGTACTGGTGCATTATGGTGTGTACTGGTGCATTATGGTGTGTACTGGTGCATTATGGTGTGTACTGGTGCCTTATGGTGTGTGTTCTGGTGCCTTATGGTGTGTACTGGTGCCATATGATGTGTACTGGTGCATTATGATGTGTACTGGTGCCTTATGGTGTGTACTGGTGCATTATGGCGTGTACTGGTGCCTTATAGTGTGTACTGGTGCATTATGGTGTGTACTGGTGCCTTATGGTGTGTACTTGTACCTTATTGTGTATACTGGTGCCTTATGGTGTGTACTGGTTCCTTATGGTGTGTACTGGGGCTTTATTGTGTGTACTGGTGCTTTATGGTGTGTACTGGTGCCTTATGGTGTGTTCTGGTGCCGTATGGTGCGTACTGGTGCCTTATGGTGTGTACTGGTGTCTTATGGTGTGTACTGGTGCCTTATGGTGTGTACTGGTGCCTTATAGTGTGTACTGGTGCTTTATGGTGTGTACTGGTGCCTTATGGTGTGTCCTGGTGCCTTATGGTGTGTAATGGTGCCTTATGGTGTGTACTGGTGCCTTATGGTATATACTGGTGCCTTATAGTGTGTACTGGTTCCTTATGGTGTGTACTGGTGCCTTATGGTGTGTACTGGTGCCGTATGGTGTGTACTGGTGCCTTATGGTGTGTACTGGTGCCTTATGGTGTGTACTGGTGCCTTATGGTGTGTACTGGTGCCTTATGGTGTGTTCTGGTGCCTTATGGTGTGTGTTCTGGTGCCTTATGGCGTGTACTGGTGCCTTATAGTGTGTACTGGTACCTTATTGTGTGTACTGGTGCATTATGGTGTGTATAATGCACACTTTAGTGCGCGCGGCACTAGCTGGAAAAACAAGCGGGTTGTGCTCAAGCGTAAACACAAAAAAGTTTATAATCTTTTCACACTGCTAACCTCAATTCTCGAGCTACGTTTTTCATTTTGGTATCAATGCGTTGGCAATAAAATTCTCTACAAGATCATATGCATAAAATGTCACCGAAGCATTTGGTATCCCACCACGAAGTAAATAAACACGAAGATGACTCGCCGTGACACCCAAACAGGAAGTAAATGTTCATACTCTTTCCTTTGTTGCCAGCCTCACAGTCATCCTACAGCGCTCATTTTGATATCACTGAACTCACAATAAAATTCCCCACCCAGACATATGCCTATCAATGTCTAATTATGGTATCGGGTGACCCGCACGAGTGTGGGAACTGGGCGAAGCATTAGCCGTGATTTCAGCAGGGACGACACTGGTGTGATGCAGGGCTTTGAATGTTTATACTGATTTCACTGTCCTGACATTATTTCTGGAGCTACGTATTTCATTTTTATAGCAATGTGTTCGCAATAGAAAGTTCTATAAGAACATGGGTAGAGTTGGCCAACACAGCGTCAAATAAATTTGCGGCGAATAAAATCTTACGCGTGTTTGTACCCGTGAGCGTCAAAAGTTTTTACTTTGCTCATGTTTTTCAAGTTTATACTTGTTTCACACCGTTTTTTTTTGTATAGTGTTCGGAATAAAATTCCCAACACAGACATATGCATATCAAATACAATTCCTTGGAATTCACAGCTGTAGAGATGACGGAAAACACACAACCGGAACCCGCTCTTGACACTCCAACTCACACCCGCAACACCCACAAAAAAAGTTTCTCTTGTTTCATGTATACTTACTTTAGTTTTCGTGCTACAGTTCTCATTTAGGTATCAAAATATTCCTAAGAAAATAGACTACAATACTGAAACAATCTAAGACAATTATGTGTACTTACCAAAGCAAAGACGATTGTAGTAAAATAAGTTGAGCATTTTATCTCCACTCCACCTCCTTCAGGTACTGATTCCTGAAGTTGCTCAACAGATGTTCCTAGGTGGAGTGAAGCTGATGTAGGTGGTTATTTCTTGTCCACCCAATACACCCTTTTCCTGTGATAAGTGGTGTAACAAGGTATGACGCAAAGTGGAACATCGCATGTCTTGCACGCTATACCAGTTTCCTTCCTGATACCCGACTTTGAACACACTTCACACCTGCGACGTTTGGGGATTTTTACCAGCTCATGTTTCAATTTATAGTTCAGGCGAGTCTCTGCTATAACAACACGTCGCTGTTGTCTCTGGGTTGGCAATAAACTACTGTCTGAATCGTCGCTCTCACTATTGTTTTCAAACACTAATGTGGAATATGAATTATCTTCATCAGATTCAGCTTCAGCACTAGGTGTAGACGTGAAGAGAGGGCGCCTCACACCCGACGGGCCAGGTGTTGACGGGTCAGCAGCAGGATACACAGGACCAGTGTCATGATTTATGTCTGGAGCATGAACTAGATGTGGAGATGGTGTAGTTGTTGCAGGCCACTCTGCCTTGTCAAATTTCAATAAAGACCAAATAGCAACTTCATGGAACTAGAGCAGAGTTAGTTTCCTTCGATCATCTGTGTTGGCCTTGTACAATGCATGTACAATGCATTGAGTAAAGACCAAATAGCAACTTCATGGAACTAGAGCAGAGTTAGTTTCCTTCGATCATCTGTGTTGGCCTTGTACAATGCAACCACAAGTTGACATTGAATGTGAATTAACAATGAGACAAGTAAGATTTATACTAATACATTTATACTAACTCTGTTGAGCGTTGACCATTTATACATCAAATCTGTTGATGTGAGCACTTTAGTTTAGTCTGCCGTTTAAAGAAAAAAAGAGCATATCAATGGTATATCACAGAAAACGAATTTATCATAAACTCATGTATTTGTCTTATCATATTGAACTGCATTCATATTTTTAATATATAACAATATGAATATACAAATTTCTGTAAATCCCCTACCTTGTTGGAATCTGTGGAAATGAATGAGCAAATGTGCTGGCTGAAGGCGCTGAAGGAAACCACATTGGTTTCATTTTGGATACAAATGTCCATGGAGATTCAAAATGGAAACTAATTATATAGTTGAACCTGCAGAGACGAGTTTAAGAATCTGTGTTGAGAGTGATGGACACAGCCTTCACAATTATACTTCAGAGAATGTAAACATCTAAGAGTCATTAGAAATATGTGTAGAATAATAAACCCTACATTGTTTGAGTTAGGGAAAACACCATTTGTGATATATAGATACTTTAGCTGTTCCTAAAGATTCACCCTTTTTTGCACCAGCAAGATAACATATAAGATTTTAAGAGTTGACGAATGTTAATATTCTTGTTTGATAAACTGTGAACTTGAGACATAGTTAATAAGAACATATTAACACAACAAAATGTTTTCAGAATCTTTAACACCACTTTCCAGCAACTTATATAATTTATATATATTATTTTAGAGAATAATACATAAATTATATATTTAAACATGATATAGTGTTTAGTGGAATGTATAAGGAGTCAAATTGTGTTAAAAAGAGCAATTTTTAGAAAATTTGGAAAAATACTTTTTTCTGTTCAAATTATAACTAAATGGATTTTAAAGGTTTCACTCAGCCAATATATATCATTCACAATTTATTAATGAATTTTACAAAAAAACACCATAAATTTTATATTTAAACATGTAAAAACTATTTGTTTTACATTTGGAAGAAAATAATTGTAGAAAAACAATTTATAATTAAACCTTTGTGTTTGGATTTTTTGAGTAAAAGTTTCTCAAAGGCTTTCCTGCACCATTCTCAATGCAAATCATTCCCACACCTATGGGAAGAGATAGGCGAACGTTGTGTAGATGATTTGTGTTTGCTGGGTACTGAATCCACTAAACCCAAACAGACTCCTCCTAAGTCCGGTAAGCCTGTGATGAATGTTGGTGTTCATGTTAATGATCTTTCTCTCTTCAGTAAACACCTGTATCCTGGAACTGACTCTACCAACGGTTCAGATCCGGAGGGACGTTTCAAACTGAAGATCTTGAGGGACACAGCGGCTCGTCAATCAATCCTTTTGAAATCAGCTGTGCCCAATATCGCCTACACAGGGGAAACCGTCTTCATCACTGACCTCACTGCTACCACTCCTTATCCACTAGCCAGAGTCCACCTGGATTGTCCCTTCGTGACCGGTGAAGTCCAACCCAGCAAACAATTTTAGGTTGCCACAACATATCTGGAAAGTATTGGAAACGTTTGTTTTATCGTATCAGATACGATATTGTGTGTGGACTTAAATAGGTTTCCAAAACTTATAACCAAGACATATGTATCTAACACTAATTTGAGATGTTGTGGCAACTTTACACTCCTAACATGAGTCATTCATAATCCATTCATACACCAATATGAATCTCTTATGAAAGGTTTGAGCCAATAATCTGAACCATTTTCACATCTTTGTGTTTAAAGTTAAGTTTCTTGAAATTAAATTATATTTTATATTATATTATTTTTATTATATTTTATATTATATTATTATTTTCAATTTAAATATTAAAACCAATTTAAGGGTAAAAAAAATCTAATAATTTATATTTCTTTTATTATTTACTAACAATTATAATTATTTACTAACGGAGAGAGGGGAGGCTGGACGGCGGAGAGTGGCGGACAGTGGCGGCGGTGGCGGATAGTGGCGGCGGGCGGACAGTGGCGGCGGGCGGACAGTGGCGGCAGCGGGCGGACAGTGGCGGCGGGCGGACAGTGGCGGCGGTGGCGGATAGTGGCGGCGGGCGGACAGTGGCGGCGGGCGGACAGTGGCGGCTGTGGCGGATAGTGGCGGCGGCGGGCGGACAGTGGTGGCGGTGGCGGACAGTGGCGGCGGTGGCGGACAGTGACGGCGGTGGCGGACAGTGGCGGCGGTGGCGGACAGTGGCGGCGGTGGCGGACAGTGGCGGCGGTGGCGGACACTGGCGGCTGTGTCTGGCGGTGGTAGCGGGCGGTGGCGGGTGGCGGCGTCTGTGATGAGTGGTGGCGGCTGGCGGTGGTGGGTGGTGGTGGCGGCGGCAGCTGGTGGTGGAGGGTGGTGGCGGCGGTGGTGGTGGGTGGTGGTGGCGGCGGCGGCTGGTGGTGGTGGGTGGTGGTGGCGGCGGTGGTGGTGGGTGGTGGTGGCGGCGGCGGCTGGTGGTGGTGGGTGGTGGCGGCGGTGGTGGTGGGTGGTGGTGGTGGCGGCGGCTGGTGGTGGTGGCGGCGGGTGGTGGGTGGCGGCGGCGGCTGGTGGTGGTGGGTGGTGGCGGCGGGTGGTGGGTGGTGGCGGCTGTGGTGGGTGGTGGCGGGCGGTGGCGGGCGGTGGCGGGCGGCGGCGGCTGTGGTGGGTGGTGACGATCGGCGGTGGGGGGGGCTGGTGGCGGCTGGCGGTGGCGGCTTGCGGTGGCGACTGTGGCAACGGGCGGTGACGGCTGATAGCGGGCAGTGGTGGCGGCTGGTGGCAGGTGGTGGTGGCGGTGGTGGCGGCTGGTGGTGGCGGCTGGTGGTGGTGGCAGCTGGTGGCGGTGATTGCGGCTGGTGGTGGTGGCAGCTGGTGGCGGTGATGGCGGCTGGTGGTGGTGGTGGTGGCGGCTGGTGGTGGTGGCAGCTGGTGGTGGTGGTGGTGGTGATGGCGGCTGGTGGCGGGCGGTGGCGGCTTGTGGCGGCTGGTGGTGGCGGCGGTGGTGGGTGGTGGTGGTGGGTGGTGGTGGCGGCTGTGGTGGGTGGTGGCGGTGGTGGCGGTGGTGTCGGCGGCGGCTGTGGTGGGTGGTGGCGGCGGCGGCGGTGATGGGTGGTGGCGGCGGCGGTGGTGGTGGGTGGTGGTGGCGGCGGCGGTGATGGGTGGTGGCGGCGGTGGTGGCGGCGGCGGCGGCGGCTGGTGGTGGTGGGTGGTGGTGGTGTGTGGTGGCGGCGGGTGGCGGTGGTGGGTGGCGGTGGTGGGTGGCGGTGGCTGGTGGCGGCTGGTGGTGGGAGGTGGCGGCGGGTGGTTAGTGGCGGTGGTGGGTGGCGGTGTTTGGTGGCGGGTGGCGGCTGGTGGCGGCTGGTGGTGGGTGGCGGCTGGTGGTGGGTGGTGGCAGGTGGCGGCTGGTGGTAGGTGGTGGCGGGTGGCGGCTGGTGGTGGGTGGCGGCTGGTGGTGGGTGGCGGGTGGCGGCGGGTGGTGGGTGGCGGGTGGCGGCGGGTGGCGGCTGGTGGTGGGTGGTGGCAGGTGGCGGCTGTTGGTGGCTGGTGGCGGCTGGTGGTGGGTGGTAGCGGCGGGTGGTGAGTGGTGGTGGTGGGTGGCGGTGGCTGGTGGCTGGTGGCGGGTGGTGGCGGGTGGCGGCTGGTGGTGGGTGGTGGCGGGTGGCGGCTGGTGGTGGGTGGTGGCGGGTGGCGGCTGGTGGCGGGTGGCGGCGGGTGGTGAGTGGTGGCGGCGGGTGGTGAGTGGCGGTGGAGGGTGGCGGCGGCTGGTGGTGGGTGGTGGCGGGTGGCGGCTGGTGGTGGGTGGTGGCGGGTGGCGGCTGGTGGTGGGTGGTGGGTGGTGGCGGCTGGTGGTGGGTGGTGGCGGGTGGCGGCTGGTGGTGGGTGGCGGCTGGTGGTGGGTGGCGGGTGGCGGCGGGTGGCGGCTGGTGGTGGGTGGCGGTGGGTGGCGGCGGGTGGCGGCGGGTGGCTGGTGGTGGGTGGTGGCGGGTGGCGGCTGGTGGCGGGTGGCGGCTGGTGGTGGGTGGCGGCTGGTGGTGGGTGGTGGCGGGTGGTGGGTGGCGGCTGGTGGTGGGTGGTGGCGGGTGGCGGCTGGTGGTGGGTGGCGGGTGGCGGCGGGTGGTGGGTGGTGGCGGCGGGTGGTGAGTGGAGGTGGAGGGTGGCGGCGGCTGGTGGTGGGTGGTGGGTGGTGGCGGGTGGCGGCTGGTGGTGGGTGGTGGCGGGTGGTGGTGGGTGGTGGCGGGTGGCGGCTGGTGGTGGGTGGTGGCGGCTGGTGGTGGGTGGTGGCGGGTGGCGGCTGGTGGTGTGTGGCGGCTGGTGGTGGGTGGCGGGTGGCGGCGGGTGGTGGGTGGCGGTGGGTGGCGGTGGGTGGCGGCGGGTGGCGGTGGGTGGCGGCGGGTGGCGGGTGGTGGCGGGTGGCGGCGGGTGGCGGGTGGCGGCTGGTGGTGGCGGGTGGTGGCTGGTGGTGGGTGGTGGCGGGTGGCGGCTGGTGGTGGGTGGTGGCGGCTGGTGGTGGGTGGCGGCTGGTGGCGGGTGGCGGCTGGTGGTGGGCGGCGGGTGGCGGCTGGTGGCGGCCAGCTGGGACACACCTTTCACCACTGAAGGTCTGAGAACAACTAACCATATGTCTCTCTCACCACCACCAGCCTAGTGTTGCCAGCTCGCGCTCTCAAAATGTTTCCTTCAAAGATTGTATATTATCTTTGAACAACAAGTTTGATTATCAAGGAAATAATGCATATATTATTGTCACATTAATACTGTGCAATATCTTATTACATTCCTGCTAAATAATTATAATTTGAAACAGGACAAAAAATCCAACATATATATAAAAACCAACATTAGAGATCACGAGGCCTAGGCCTCGCCTGTGACCACACATCCTGCCTCCCTGGCCTGCTACACTCACACACCTCACACTCTTAACTCTCTCATAATCACTCTCACTCTCTTACTCTGTCACTCTTACTCTCTGTCACTCTTACTCTCTGTCACTCTTACTCTCTGTCACTCTTACTCTCTGTCACTCTTACTCTCTGTCACTCTTACTCTGTCACTCTTACTCTGTCACTCTTACACTGTCACTCTTACTCTCTGTCACTCTTACTCTCTGTCACTCTTACTCTCTGTCACTCTTACTCTCTGTCACTCTTACTCTCTGTCACTCATACTCTCTGTCACTCTTACTCTGTCACTCTTACTCTCTGTCACTCTTACTCTCTGTCACTCTTACTCTCTGTCACTCTTACTCTGTCATTCTTACTCACTCTCAGTCACCCTTACCCATTCATACTCACTCTCTCACTCTTACTCTCATACTCTTACTCTCAATTACTCTTACTCTCAATCACTCTTACTCCCAATCACTCCTACTCCCAATCACTCCTACTCCCAATCACTCCTACTCTCATTCTTACTCTTACTCCCAATCACTCTTACTCTCAATCACTCTTATTCTCATTCTTACTCCTACTCTCACTCTTACTCTTACTCCCATTCACTCTTACTCCCAATCACTCTTACTCTCAATCACTCTTACTCTCAATCACTCTTACTCTCAATCACTCTTACTCTCATTCTTACTCTTACTCACTCTTACTCTCAATCACTCTTATTCTCATTCTTACTCCTACTCCCAATCACTCTTACTCCCAATCACTCTTACTCTCAATCACTCTTACTCCCAATCACTCTTACTCTCAATCACTCTTACTCTCAATCACTCTTACTCTCAATCACTCTTACTCTCATTCTTACTCTTACTCACTCTTACTTTCAATCACTCTTATTCTCATTCTTACTCCTACTCCCAATCACTCTTACTCCCAATCACTCTTACTCTCAATCACTCTTACTCCCAATCACTCTTACTCTCAATCACTCTTACTCTCAATCACTTTTACTCTCAATCACTCTTACTCTCAATCACTCTTACTCTCACTAACTCTCAATCACTCTTACTCTCACTCTAAATCACTCTTACGCACTATTACTCACTCTTTCTCTCAGTCATCCTAACTCACTCTCATACTCACTCTTACTCTGTCACTCTTACTCTCTGTCACTCTTACTCTCTGTCACTCTTACTCTCTGTCACTCTTACTCTCTGTCACTCTTACTCTGTCACTCTTGCTCTCTGTCACTCTTACTCTCTATCACTCTTACTGTCATTCTTACTCTGTCACTCTTACTCACTCTCAGTCACCCTTACCCATTCATACTCACTCTCACTCTTACTCTCATACTCTTACTCTCAATTACTCTTACTCTCAATCACTCTTACTCCCAATCACTCCTACTCCCATTCACTCCTACTCTCAATCACTCCTACTCTCATTCTTACTCTTACTCTTACTACCAATCACTCTTACTTTCAATCACTCTTATTCTCATTCTTACTCTTACTCTCACTCTTACTCCCAATCACTCTTACTCCCAATCACTCTTACTCTCAATCACTCTTACTCTCAATCACTCTTACTCTTACTCACTCTTACTCTCAATCACTCTTATTCTCATTCTTACTCCTACTCTCACTCTAACTCCTACTCCCAATCACTCTTACTCCCAATCACTCTTACTCTCAATCACTCTTACTCCCAATCACTCTTACTCTCAATCACTCTTACTCTCAATCACTCTTACTCTCAATCACTCTTACTCTCAATCACTCTTACTCTCACTAACTCTCAATCACTCTTACTCTCACTCTAACTCTCAATCACTCTTACTCTCATACTCACCCTTACTCTCAATCACTTTACTCTCACTCTTACTCATTCTGTCACCCTTACTCTCACTCTTACTCACTCTGTCACTCTTACTCACTCTCAGTCACTCTTACTTATACTCACTCTTACTCGCACTTACACACTCTCTGGCACTCTCACTCACCTTCAGTCACTCTTACTCACTCTTACCCACTCTCGCTCACTCTTACTCACTCTAGTTAATAAGAACACGCCAATATAAGACAACAAAACGTTTTCAGATTCTTTCTCACCACTTTCCAGCAACTTTTATAATTTATATAAATTATCTTAGGGAATAATACATAAATTATATATTTAAACATGATATTAGTGTTTAGTGGAATGCATAAGGAGTCAAATTGTGTTAAAAAGAGCGATTTTTAGAAAATTTGGAAAACTACTTTTTTTTGTTCATATTATAACTAAATGGATTTTAAAGGTTTCACTCAGCCAATATATATCATTCACAATTTATTAATGAATTTTACAAAAAACACCATAAATTTTATATTTAAACATGTAAAAACTATTTGTTTTACATTTGGAAGAAAATAATTGTAGAAAAACAATTTATAATTAAACCTTTGTGTTTGGATTTTTTGAGTAAAAGTTTCTCAAAGGCTCTCCTGCACCATTCTCAATGCAAATCATTCCCACACCTATGGGAAGAGATAGGCGAACGTTGTGTAGATGATTTGTGTTTGCTGGGAAGTCGCCATCAGGGAAAAGCCTTTTCCCATGCCTGGAGTGCAACTTCTCCTGGGCAACGACTTGGCAGAAGACCTACAACCGACCAACATGATCGTCATGGACAAACCCCAGGTGTGTACCTCTGTAATGGATAATCCCATCTTTGAGTATGTTCCAGCAAAGGTTCAAGAGAGTGATGAAGTTTCTCCTCCGGTTTTAGTGACCACCCGTGCACAAGCTGCACGACCACAGCCAGCTGACTACTGCTACCGCTGTCCCTCAAGACCCTCAGAAACTACCCCCGAATCTGACCACGTTGGAGTTCCGTAAGTTACAGAGGGAAGATCTTACCTTGACACCATTATTCTTCCAGGCTGAGACTCAACCTGACAGTATTCCTGGGTTCTTTCTAGAGAACGAGTTGCTCTACCGCAGATACAGACCCAGTAAACTGAAGGAGGAGGACGAGTGGGCCAACGTCGAACTAGTGATTCCTGCCAGCTTGCGGCCCACTATTCTACACCTGGCCCAAGGAGCACTTTCGCACTACGGTTTTAACAAGACCTACCACGGAATCCGTCAAGACTACTACTAGCCAGGTATGGTAAATAGCATCAAACAGTGTCATACATGTCAGATGGTAGGTAAACCGAACATCTCTATCCCCAGAGCACCACTGACACCCATCCAGGTGCCTGCGGAACCTTTCCACAGACTTATTATAGACTGTGTTGGTCCTTTACCTCGGACCAGTTCTGGCAACGCCTATATACTAACCATCCTGTGTCCTACCACCAGATTCCCCATAGCAGTTCCAGTAAAGAACATTACGGCTGCTACTGTGGTGAAACACTTATTGAAGATCTTCTCCCAGTATGGATTTCCAAGTTAGGTTCAGAGCGACTGTGGCACCAACTTCACCAGTGATCTCTTCAAGAGGACACTGGAAGAGTTCAACATCACACAGGTATTGTCCAGCCCCTATCATCCTGCTTCACAGGGTTCTCTTGAGCGTAGTCATCAGACTATTAAAGAACTCCTGAAGAAGTTTTTCAATGAAACCTCTAAGGATTGGGATAAACAAATTGATCTCATTCTGTGTATATTTAGAAGTCTTCCCAATGAGTCTCTAGGAGATGCTCCTTATGAGATGCTCTACGGACGTAAGTGCCGTACTCCTCTCAAAGCTTTTAAAGACTCTCTACGTGATGCCACCTTCAGGGAGCATCAGAATGTGCCCCAGTTTCTTCAAAACCTGCAACACATTCTAGAGAGGGTGCATAACTTTGCTAAGGATAATCTATTGAAAGCACATGAGAGGATGAAGACTCATTACGAGCAGAACAGCAAAGTAAGGAAATTTAAACCGGGAGACTTCATGTTGGCCTATTTCCCTATCCCATGTTCTCCCTTGCAAAACAGGTTTTGAGGACCCTACCGCATCAAGGAGTGCAGAAACAACCACAACTACGTTCTAGAGACTCCAGATAGGCGGCGGAAGACCCAGTTGTGCCACGTCAACCTCCTGAAGCTATGTAACGGTGCTCCTCCCACTGTGTTAATAGCATATTCTTCCTTTAAAGGTCCATACATCCACAGTGAGACCTTCCCTGCTTCTCCTCCCGAAAGCACTGACACTGAGTCAGCGCTTTCCAATTCGGAAATCCTAATTGATCTTCATAACTATTTTCAGGACAATAATAGTGCACCTCTCATCAAAATCTTCAAGGAACATCAGGAGTTGTTCCGAGATGTTTCACAAGAGTGTAATGTAACTCAGCACGACATCCAACTGCTCACTGACACCCGGCCGATTCGTCAACCCTTCTACCGAATCAGCCCTAGCAAGAAGTCATGCGTACTGAGGTACAGTACCTCCTGGATCATAGACTGGCCACCCCTTGTGAGTCCCCCTGGGCCTCACCCTGTATCTTGGTGCCAAAACCCCAAGGTAAGGTTAGATTGTGTACCGACTATTGGAAATTGAATAATGTTACTGTCAAGGATGCATACTGTTATGATCTCAGCCTGCAGGAGAAACGAGTCTCCCTCCTTGAGAGTTATTCATCAAGCCTGACCTGATTAGATGGTCTAGCAAATATTGAGGTGATAACCCATATGTAAAATAGTTGCTTGGATATATATAACATTTTAAGATTATGGGCAGTGAAGAAGGAAACAGATAAATGACTGGCTAGGAGATGTGAATATTTTGCAGGAAGCGTGAGGCTCGCTTCTAGAGGGGCTTTGACCTCACTTGAGGCCAGACATCGCAGGGGGAAAGCCGCGCTCCGTTGAGCTCCCGTCAGAAAGGAACCCCTAGTGATATATCTCGAAGAGAAGAGAAGTGTGCAGACGTACCAGCTGTGGAATCGAGCTGGGGACGTGTGGTCTCAAGTCGTGGGCGACAAGGAGTGTTATTAAACCTCCCAGAGGCATTATCGTGGGCCGTGGAAGTGCCCTGATCAAGCTTCGTCAGAGGGAGGAGCGCCCTCGACCAGACAATCTGTGGTAAGCACGATATACGCCAGTTCATAGTGATTGCTTGTAGTTGGTCGTGTGCCCAGCGACAGTAGCAATGTTTATTGATAAGTTAGACATGTTTTAATAAGGCAGAAAGCCTGAAATAAGAGAGTGGAGAGGGAGGAACACGGAGCGACGTCCGTCCCCTCTGAGCGCTGGCAGGCAACTGAGGGAGCCCGGCTCCTGACGGCGAAGGACCCTCCCAGCGTGAGTGAGGACCGCCGCCGGGCGAGGTGGAGTATGGACCCGCCCAAAACGGGGGAGTCCACTCTCACTGTATGTAGAGGACAGATAGAGATTTGAGGCAAACATATTGTGTGATTATTTTTGTTTATGTGTTAAAGGGGAAACATTTTATTGGAGTGTCGATGGGTTGCAGGTTTGTCTTTGGGGAAGAAGTTGCTGAGAACTTCGAAGCCAGCACAGATGAAGTAGTTGATTAGACTCCAAGGTAGTGGAGCAGAGGACCTCGAGCTGTGAGGAGAAGCAGTGAAGAGGAGTGTCACATGCTTCTGTAGAGGTGGTGAAGCACCATAGTTGCTCGAGGAAACTTCATGGTGTAGCAGCCAAGAGAGCTGTGGAGGAACCTAGCAGAAGGGTGAAGCACCTTAGTTGCTCAAGGAAACTTCATGGTAGCAGCATGGAGGAGCTGCAGAGGATCCTGGTAATTAAGCCCAGAAGAACCTAAAGATATCAGGGTAGTGATCTTCCAGAGGTGGAAGGGAAGTTCTGGTGGATTACTTGTAGGGAGTTGATAGTGTTTGGTTGTCATTAGCGTGCAAGACGCAGTGAGAGGTGAGTGATTGTTGGCATTCTTATGTCAAGGAGTGTTTTATACTGAAGTTTAGAGTTACAGTCGTAGGCTGGATTACCTACAGACGTATGCGTTCTAGGACTGATAGAGTGATCGATTGGTCATTGTTGTGTATCAATGAACATTTATACTGATATATGTTATTGCATTCAAATGCTGATTTTCTTTGTACACATTTATAGATACATATATATATTCTCTTGCTGATGGTGCAACAGTGTATGTAGACTTGATCAACTTAAGGAGGTTGATAGTATCAGGTGGTGAACCAGGAGATAGGACACCACTTGATAAGCTGATGATAGAGTTCTGATGATGTTGGAGTGCAACCTGATTGTAATATTATAGAGTATAGGATTCATTATTATTATATGTGTGTATGTGCTTTGTCCAGTAAATGTATTCCAATTTGCTGATATTTTACCTTGTCCTAGTGAGGCTTCCCCATGAAATAGTACAGAAGGAGAGAGAGAGAGAGAAAGAACCAAGAACCACTGCTGTGGACAGGGTAAAAAGGTAATACTAATAAGTCAAAAGGGGATTGAGGATATCATATCACCTAAGGAGAGAGAGTGGGGAGTCACAGCGGCTCGAGTGGGTGTGTGCACGTGACAACGAGGCTGAGTGTTGGAGCCGCATCCCCTAAACGTGTGACGTTGAGCCCCTCTCCAAGAGCCAGAAGCGCCTAGTGTGATCTAGTGAAGTGTAAGCACTCTACCGAGTTGTGGGTTGGGTTGTCCATAAAGGAGGAACACGACGACAACATCAACCAACCCACAGACTATAATAATACCCCTTACCAAGGATAGATGACATCCTTGACGCCATTGGTAATGCCCGGTACTTGTCCCAAGTGGACTTGCTCAAGGGGTATTACCAAGTGTGTTTAACAGAGCGAGCCAAAGAAATATCTGCCTTTGTCACTCCCTATGGACTTTTCAGGTATGAACGCCTTCTCTTTGGACTATGTAATGCCCCGGCCACCTTTCAGAGAGCTGTCAACCGCGTCATCCAGGGCTTGGATAACACCTACGCCTATTTGGATGATATCGTTGTAGCATCCAACACCTGGAGCGAACATCTGCTCCAGCTGCAACGGTTGTTCGCCAAGCTCCTGACAGCCGGCCTCACCATCAACCTGGGCAAGTCCACCTTTGTCAAAGGTAAAGTGCGTTATCTGGGTCATGTAATAGGGAGTGACAGCCTAGCTCCGTTAAACATACACACTCAAGCCATCAAACATTATCCACAGCCTACCACCAGGAAGCAGCTCCTGCGCGTCCTTGGTCTTGCCTCCTACTACCGTAGCTTTGTGAAGAATTTTAGTACGGTAGCAACACCATTAATCACTTTAACCAGTCCCAAGCAACGGTATAATTGGACCATTCAGCAAACGGTTGTTTTCGAACAACTCAAATTCCTGCTCTGTTCTAATCCTATTCTCGCCTCGCCAGATATCACCAAGCCTTTCATCCTCCATGTCGACGCCAGTGGTACCGGCATCAGGGGTGTCCTGATGCAGCAACGGGGCGAGGAAGTTCTACCTGTTAGCTACTACAGCTACAGGTTGAAACCCCACCAGAAGAATTACAGCACTATCGAGAAGGAGCTACTCTCCATCGTCCTGAATCTACAGCACTTTGCTCCATACCTACAAGGTGCTCGGTTTACCACCATCTACTCAGACCACAATCCTCTCTGCTTCTTACATCAAGCCCAAATCAATAATCAACATCTTCTACGATGGGCTTTATATATTTACAAGATTTCAACCTGGAGATCTTCTACATCAAGGGTTCTGACAACATCATGTCCGACGCCCTCTCCAGAGTCTATGAAGTAGAGGCAACTCCACCTATCACTCTGCCACATGAAGACGTAACTTCTTCCGGAACGGCAGGCTTCGGGGGAGAGTTGTGACGATAATCTCTTTCAAGAGAGATTGCGCCTGCCCTTCCTTATATCATTCCCGTCATTTTACAAGTACAAGATGCTACATTAAAGATACGTCCACCAGTATTACCAAACGTTTTGCCCAGGAAGCAAAGCGTACCTTGCACCACCCGACACGCCGGCTCCACCCATCGTCAATGAGCAAACTACCCATTCTCCGCCTGCCTGCTCCTGATTGGCTGGTGTATCGCCGACAGCACACCTGCACCTGCACTCACGCCCTCTACCTGAGTCGACGTCTGGGCCAGCTCACGCCGTCCTCCTCAGAATATCTCTGTGCTCTTAGAAGTTGACATCTCTCTCTGGTATACTAAGCCCTGGCTGTCGTGTACTAAGGTAGGTGGCAGCTCTAGCCAATATTCTCAGCACCTTATTATTATTGTCTTGCACATTATTTTATATTAGAGTAAATTTTCACATCTATTAATTATTCATGTTGTTTTGTTTGTTGACTTGTTTTGAATTTTACGTAAGGCAAGGGATTGTCTTTGTTCATATCTTGTTTTCTAAAGTAATTAAAATTTCATTGTTTATATTTTGTGTTTTGCGTGTCTTCCCATTACCTTACCACAGACAAACAGGCAAGCAGTCTCTTTTTATGTAAGTGTGACCAGGCATTGACACCTGCCATTGGAGGACTGCCGAACATCAACACTTTACCGTCACATTTCATGGGGGCCTGCCCAAGGATCTTCACTCAGGTACTAGTACCAGAACGTAAATTTGTGGTAAGCGTACTTGGCTTTGGTACAGTTGCTTTTCACTATTTTCAATATTTTATTTTATTTTCATATGGCGTTGTGTGTATTGTGCATTCCGAGAGTAGCATATGGTGAGTGTGAGACAACTTTGGATTACGTGGTGACTGTAGGCCTCAGTCATTCTCTTAATTGGTCATCTCTCCCTCTGTGTTATTACTCGTGTTTACCATCTTTTGTCCCTAGGATATTTCTCATATTTTCCGCAGATCATCATATTGGTACCCTGGTACTGTGGTCTGTCCCCGGGTCAAGAGCAGCTAATCTTCTGCAATCCGACTGTAGGAGGATAAAGAGGGCCATAATTCCTCTAGCACGAACTTTGTTGCTGAATTGGGACCTCAGCAGCAGTTCTCGTCACCAGTTGACACCTCGCACCCCTACACGTCGGTCAGAGATGATGATATTTACTTAGGTAGGGAATTAGCTTTTTTTTTCAGAGCACATAAGTTCGCTAATTCTGTAAGTATCATATTTCATTTCAGTGGGAAAAACTTGCTTATGTCCTATAGAGACTCGGCAAGGTATGCCTACATTCCTGGACTACCTAATTCACTTTTGAGGCAATTAAATGTTTCATTTGTTTTAGAAACTGAGTTTCGCTTTCTTAGTAGGATTTTCTTGCCCTTATCCTCTTACATTGAGTGCCGGGTACAAGATTTCCTGCGATCTTGATTTATTAATCATTTACCATCATGAAATTAACATTAATTGTTAACGAATCTACATGATAGGTACCAGTTGCCACGTTGTCCTGTTTCTGACATTCACCATATCACAACAGTATATTCGTTGTACATTCATTTGCTAATTTCACCATGTTTCGTCTCCAAGCTTTCCGTGCAGATCCAGCAGGTGAAATAGGGAACTTAAGTCGTGCCAAGAGGACCGAATTACAAACTCTTGCACATGAGTATCGACTAGATGTTCCCCATGGAGCCAACAAAAATGAACTGCATAACCTGTTACTGGATTATCTCTTAGAGGAAGGTAAAGTTGACTCTGAAACTCACGAAACTTACTCTATTGCAGATAAACCTGATTTGGCACCTATGAAACTCAAACTAGAACTTGCCAAGGTCGAGAGAGAACAACAAAAGGAAGCCCTCGAACAACAAAAAGAAGCTCTACAACTGAGGAAAGAGGAAGCCGCCTTGAGGAAAGAAGAACAGGAACGTGAAGTCGCCCTCAAGGAACGTGAAACTGCAATACTCCGTGAGCGTGAGGGAGTACAGCTTGAAGCAAAACATCGTCACCTGGAGATGCAACGCGAGCATGACAAACAACAAGCAGCTCTGGCTATGGAATGTCGTCAACAAGAATTCACGTTAGAAACTACACACCTCGCTCAACGCCAGCAAGCTACTGCCAGTCTTCCAGTAAGTTTCAATATCTCCCATGCAAGTAAGTTAATGCCACCATTCGTAGAGACAGAAGTCGACGTATTTTTTACCACCTTTGAGACCCATGCTAATCACCTTAGTTGGCCTGCCGACCAATGGGCTACCCTTCTCAGAGTACATCTCACAGGTAAAGCTGCAGTTACACTCAGTACTTTGGCGTCTGAGAATGACTACTAGACCCTGAAGCAAGCAGTGTTGGACGCCTACCTTCTCTCCACCGAAAGCTACCGAAGAAAATTCCGTGACCACCTAAAGGCAAGTACCACCACCTTTCTAGAATTTGCTAATACCAAAAGGATATATTTTATGAAATGGCTGGAAGCAGCACATGTCTCTACCTTTGCATAACTCGTCAACCTCATGCTAGTTGAAGAATTTTTGAGGCGTGTGCCTCCTCCTGCCCGTTTATATTTAGCGGATAAAGAAGAGACCGACTACCTAAAATGTGCTAAGTCCGCTGACACTTACAGCCTCATCCACCGGCTGACACCAGAACCACCTTCCAGTAAGAAGTCTTGGTACAGTTACGAGAAAGTGAGTACCGATCAAGGTAGCTCGCAATTGTATTGTAAGTATTGTAGACTCTATGGACATACCATAGATAAATGTGGTAAGTCTCAATACAAAGGTAATACTGAATCCACTAAACCCAAACAGACTCCTCCTAAGTCCGGTAAGCCTGTGATGAATGTTGGTGTTCATGTTGATGATCTTTCTCTCTTCAGTAAACACCTGTATCCTGGAACTGACTCTACCAACGGTTCAGATCCGGAGGGACGTTTCAAACTGAAGATCTTGAGGGACACAGCGGCTCTTCAATTAATCCTTTTGAAATCCGCTGTGCCCAATATCGCCTACACAGGGGAAACCGTCTTCATCACTGACCTCACTGCTACCACTCCTTATCCACTCGCCAGAGTCCACCTGGATTGTCCCTTCGTGACCGGTGAAGTCCAAGTCGCCATCAGGGAAAAGCCTTTTCCCATGCCTGGAGTGCAACTTCTCCTGGGCAACGACTTGGCAGAAGACCTACAACCGACCAACCTGATCGTCATGGACAAACCCCAGGTGTGTACCTCTGTAATGGATAATCCCATCTTTGAGTATGTTCCAGCAAAGGCTCAAGAGAGTGATAAAGTTTCTCCTCCGGTTTTAGTGACCACCCGTGCAAAAGCTGCACGACCACAGCCAGCTGACTCTACTGCTACCGCTGTCCCTCAAGACCCTCAGAAACTACCCCCGAATCAGACCACGTTGGAGTTTCGTAAGTTACAGAGGGAAGATCTTACCTTGACACCATTATTCTTCCAGGCTGAGACTCAACCTGACAGTATTCCTGGGTTCTTTCTAGAGAACGAATTGCTCTACCGCAGATACAGACCCAGTAAACTGAAGGAGGAGGACGAGTGGGCCAACGTTGAACAACTAGTGATTCCTGCCAGCTTGCGGCCCACTATTCTACACCTGGCCCACGGAGCACTTTCGTACTACTGTTTTAACAAGACCTACCACGGAATCCGTCAAGACTACTACTAGCCAGGTATGGTAAATAGCGTCAAACAGTACGTCAAACAGTGTCATACATGTCAGATGGTAGGTAAACCGAACATCTCTATCCCCAGAGGACCACTGACACCCATCCAGGTGCCTGCGGAACCTTTCCACAGACTTATTATAGACTGTGTTGGTCCTTTACCTCGGACCAGTTCTGGCAACGCCTATATACTAACCATCCTGTGTCCTACCACCAGATTCCCCATAGCAGTTCCAGTAAAGAACATTACGGCTGCTACTGTGGTGAAACACTTATTGAAGATCTTCACCCAGTATGGATTTCCAAGGGAGGTTCAGAGCGACTGTGGCACCAACTTCACCAGTGATCTCTTCAAGAGGACACTGGAAGGGTTCAACATCACACAGGTATTGTCTAGCCCCTATCATCCTGCTTCACAGGGTTCTCTTGAGCGTAGTCATCAGACTATTAAAGAACTCCTGAAGAAGTTTTGCAATGAAACCTCTAAGGATTGGGATAAACAAATTGATCTCATTCTGTGTATATTTAGAAGTCTTCCCAATGAGTCTCTAGGAGTATCTCCTTATGAGATGCTCTACGGACGTAAGTGCCGTACTCCTCTCAAAGCTTTTAAAGACTCTCTACGTGATGCCACCTTCAGTGAGCATCAGAATGTGCCCCAGTTTCTTCAAAACCTCCAACACATTCTAGAGAGGGTGCATAACTTTGCTAAGGATAATCTATTGAAAGCACAGGAGAGGATGAAGACTCATTACGACCAGAACAGCAAAGTAAGGAAATTTAAACCGGGAGACTTCATGTTGGCCTATTTCCCTATCCCAGGTTCTCCCTTGCAAAACAGGTTTTCAAGACCCTACCGCATCAAGGAGTGCAGAAACAACCACAACTACGTTCTAGAGACTCCAGATAGGCGGCGGAAGACCCAGTTGTGCCACGTCAACCTCCTGAAGCTATGTAACGGTACTCCTCCCACTGTGTTAATAGCATATTCTTCCTTTAAAGGTCCATACATCCACAGTGAGACCTTCCCTGCTTCTCCTCCCGAAAGCACTGACACTAAGTCAGCGCTTTCCAATTCGGAAATCCTAACTGATCTTCATAACTATTTTCAGGACAATAATAGTGCACCTCTCATCAAAAACTTCAAGGAACATCAGAAGTTGTTCCGAGATGATCCACAAGAGTGTAATGTAACTCAGCACGACATCCAACTGCTCCCTGACACCCGGCCGATTCGTCAACCCTTCTACCGAATCAGCCCTTGCAAGAAGTCATGCATACTGAGGTACAGTACCTCCTGGATCATGGACTGGCCACCCCTTGTGAGTCCCCCTGGGCCTCACCCTGTATCTTGGTGCCAAAACCCCAAGGTAAGGTTAGATTCTGTACCGACTACCGGAAATTGAATAATGTGACTGTCAAGGATGCATACCCCTTACCAAGGATAGATGACATCCTTGACGCCATTGGTAATGCCCGGTACTTGTCCCAAGTGGACTTGCTCAAGGGGTATTACCAAGTGTGTTTAACAGAGCGAGCCAAAGAAATATCTGCCTTTATCACTCCCTTTGGACTTTTCATGTATGAACGCCTTCTCTTTGGACTATGTAATGCCCCGGCCACCTTTCAGAGAGCTGTCAACCGCGTCATCCAGGGCTTGGATAACACCTACGCCTATTTGGATGATATCGTTGTAGCATCCAACACTTGGAGCGAACATCTGCTCCAGCTGCAACGGTTGTTCGCCAAGCTCCTGACAGCCGGCCTCACCATCAACCTGGGCAAGTCCACCTTTGCCAAAGGTAAAGTGCGTTATCTGGGTCATGTAATAGGGAGTGGCAGCCTAGCTCCGTTAAACATACACACTCAAGCCATCAAGCATTATCCACAGCCTACCACCAGGAAGCAGCTCCTGCGCTTCCTTGGTCTTGCCTCCTACTACCGTAGGTTTGTGAAGAATTTTAGTACGGTAGCAACACCATTAATCACTTTAACCAGTCCCAAGCAACGGTATAATTGGACCATTCAGCAAACGGTTGTTTTCGAACAACTCAAATTCCTGCTCTGTTCTAATCCTATTCTCGCCTCGCCAGATATCACCAAGCCTTTCATCCTCCATGTCGACGCCAGTGGTACCGGCATCGGGGGTGTCCTGATGCAGCAACGGAGCGAGGAAGTTCTACCTGTTAGCTACTACAGCTACAAGTTGAAACCCCACCAGAAGAATTACAGCACTATCGAGAAGGAGCTACTCTCCATCGTCCTGAATCTACAGCACTTTGCTCCATACCTACAAGGTGCTCGGTCTACCACCATCTACTCAGACCACAATCCTCTCTGCTTCTTACATCAAGCCCAAATCAATAATCAACGTCTTCTACGATGGGCTTTATATATTTACAAGATTTCAACCTGGAGATCTTCTACATCAAGGGTTCTGACAACATCATGTCCGACGCCATCTCCAGAGTCTATGAAGTAGAGGCAACTCCACCTATCACTCTACCACATGAAGACTTAACTTCTTCCGGAACCGCAGGCTTCGGGGGAGAGTTGTGACGATAATCTCTTTCAAGAGAGATTGAGCCTGCTCTTCCCTATATCATTCACGTCATTTTACAAGTACAAGATGCTACATTAAAGATACGTCCACCAGTATCACCAAACGTTTTGCCCAGGAAGCAAAGCGTACCTTGCACCACCCGACACGCCGGCTCCACACGTTGTCAACGAGCAAACTACCCATTCTCCGCCTGCCTGCTCCTGATTGGCTGGTGTATCGCCGACAGCACACCTGCACCTGCACTCACGCCCTCTACCTGAGTCGACGTCTGGGCCAGCTCACGCCGTCCTCCTCAAAATATCTCTGTGCTCTTAGAAGTTGACATCTCTCTCTGGTATACTAAGCCCTGGCTGTCGTGTACTAAGGGAGGTGGCAGCTCTAGCCAATATTCTCAGAACCCCTATTATTATTGTCTTGCACATTATTTTATATTAGAGTAAATTTTCACATCTATTAATTATTCATGTTGTTTTGTTTGTTGACTTTTTTTGAATTTTACGTAAGGCAAGGGATTGTCTTTGTTCATATCTTGTTTACTAAAGTAATTAAAATTTCATTGTTTATATTTTGTGTTTTGCGTGTCTTCCCATTACCTTACCACAGACAAACAGGAAAGCAGTCTCTTTTTATGTAAGTGTGTCCAGGCATTGACACCTGCCATTGGAGGACTGCCGAACATCAACACTCCAATACTTTACCGTCACTATATATATATATATATATATATATATATATATATATATATATATATATATATATATATACATATATATATATATATATATATATATATATATATATATATATATATATATATATATATATATATATGCAGAATAACCACATACGAAAAATAGAAACTGCTTAACGCGTTTTCGGCTAATTCGCCTTCATCAGAGCAAAGTAGAATGAAGATAAGATTGCTGATCAGACCTTTATATCCGCCTGGGCAGATCACCTGACCACCAAAAATAAGTGGAGGAAAGGAATTATAAGAAAGAAGGTAACTGCAGAAGGCCTATTGGCCCATACAAGGCAGCTCCTATGATTATCTCCAAGTGCCATACGTGTTTAAATGATTGCTATATTGTTTTGACGTGCTATATTGAGGCTTAAATAGGGATCCAACTTGTACATACCGGGGCTCACATTAAGGCTGTTGTTACAATGTTTGATCAGAGCAGACTCGATCACGTTTCGTTCAACAAAATCCTTACTTTTAACAATACATTTTGCCCCTGTGAAGTCGATAGAATGATTACATAAACTGGAATGTAAATACAATGCACTGGATTGCTGGGCTGTACGAATAGCGTATGAATGCTGTTTTAAACGCGAGGAAAGAGATTTACCTGTCTGGCCGATGTAAACACATGCACACTCATTACAAGGGATGGAATACACACAACCTGCTACAGACGAGGGCGAGTTCTTAATTAACATGGACTTAACTGTATTATCATTTTTGAACACTAGATTAATATTAAGGTTCTTCAGGGCTGGGGCAAGATTTACTAGACCCTCAGAATATGGTAATACCAACGAATTTTTCAGTTCTGGTTTCGACTTAGTAGTCTGTTTGTAGAAAGTCCTTTTTGCTTGACCAAACGCAAGATCCAAGATCGATTTTGGGTATTTTAACTTCTTCCCAATTTCAAATATATTTGCTATTTCTTCATCGAAAAATTCCGGACTACAAACTCTCAGTGCTCTGAGAAACATACCAGAAAAAACTGCCCGCTTGACCTGAACATGATGATTTGAATAGAAATGTACATACGAGCACACATTGGTAGGTTTCCAATACACATTGAATTTGAAACTTCTACCAATTCTATGAATCATGATGTCTAAAAAAGGCAGAACACCATTCACTTCGTTCTCAATTGTGAATTTAATTGACGGAACCAGCGAATTGATTTGATTGAGAAAATCAGTTTCGTCATGATTAACCGGCCACAGGCACAAAATATCGTCAACGTACCTGTACCAAAGCAAATTTGAGGGTAAAATCCTGGGAAGGATATTTGTTTCGAAACATTCCATGTACAGATTGCTCAAAACAGGGGAGAGGGGATTACCCATCGCCATGCCAAATGTTTGTTTATAAAATGAATCATTAAAGCTGAAATAATTATCTTTAATGCACAATTTTATAAGTTCAATAATGGTGTTAGTAGGCAAAGTTAAATTATACCTTGGGAGTAGATCCCGTAAGAATGACAACAGATCATCAACAGTAATGATGATCTGTTGTCATGATAATGATACGATGACTGCTCTTGGTTACGGTCTGAGTTTCTCCATATCAAATAGAGATGTGAATTATGCAAATATTGCCAAAAGTTTTTGCAATTTGGAGAAATCTAGTGAGATTTCATCTGATGACATCAATATTTGCAAGGGAATGGTGTACGGTTCTTTACTTAAGGGTACTGTGCCTAATTGTCCAGAGAGGTTTATGCGAGCGTTCAAAACCCTCAAAAAAGATAACTCTCTACATATCACTAAAGCTGATAAATCCAATGCTGTTGTCATCATGGACAAAGAAGACTATGTCCAAAAAATGAACCAGTTATTGGAGGACAGAGACACTTACTTACCTGTTAATAGTGACCCTATTGAAAGAGTTATTGCTCATTTCAACAAAACTCTTAAAACCGTGCTCAAGAAAGATAAGGAGTTGATTCCTAAGTTTTTAAGTCGTTCCCCTTCTCTCCCATATCTATATGGGCTTATTAAAACACACAAACCGAATAATCCTGCAAGACCTATTATTAGTTCTGTTGGATCTGTGGCATATAGACTTTCCAAATGGCTTGTCCAAGTCTTGTCTCCAGTAGTAGGTTCCATTTCCAACTCACACATAACAAACAACTTGGACTTGGTTAACAAGTTGTCTAGTTTGAAATTAAATTATGATTTTAAACTTGTGAGTTTTGATGTGACGGCTCTGTTCACTAGGGTTCCTGTTGATGATCTGTTGTCATTCTTACGGGATCTACTCCCAAGGTATAATTTAACTTTGCCTACTAACACCATTATTGAACTTATAAAATTGTGCATTAAAGATAATTATTTCAGCTTTAATGATTCATTTTATAAACAAACATTTGGCATGGCGATGGGTAATCCCCTCTCCCCTGTTTTGAGCAATCTGTACATGGAATGTTTCGAAACAAATATCCTTCCCAGGATTTTACCCTCAAATTTGCTTTGGTACAGGTACGTTGACGATATTTTGTGCCTGTGGCCGGTTAATCATGACGAAACTGATTTTCTCAATCAAATCAATTCGCTGGTTCCGTCAATTAAATTCACAATTGAGAACGAAGTGAATGGTGTTCTGCCTTTTTTAGACATCATGATTCATAGAATTGGTAGAAGTTTCAAATTCAATGTGTATAGGAAACCTACCAATGTGTGCTCGTATGTACATTTCTATTCAAATCATCATGTTCAGGTCAAGCGGGCAGTTTTTTCTGGTATGTTTCTCAGAGCACTGAGAGTTTGTAGTCCGGAATTTTTCGATGAAGAAATAGCAAATATATTTGAAATTGGGAAGAAGTTAAAATACCCAAAATCGATCTTGGATCTTGCGTTTGGTCAAGCAAAAAGGACTTTCTACAAACAGACTACTAAGTCGAAACCAGAACTGAAAAATTCGTTGGTATTACCATATTCTGAGGGTCTAGTAAATCTTGCCCCAGCCCTGAAGAACCTTAATATTAATCTAGTGTTCAAAAATGATAATACAGTTAAGTCCATGTTAATTAAGAACTCGCCCTCGTCTGTAGCAGGTTGTGTGTATTCCATCCCTTGTAATGAGTGTGCATGTGTTTACATCGGCCAGACAGGTAAATCTCTTTCCTCGCGTTTAAAACAGCATTCATACGCTATTCGTACAGCCCAGCAATCCAGTGCATTGTATTTACATTCCAGTTTATGTAATCATTCTATCGACTTCACAGGGGCAAAATGTATTGTTAAAAGTAAGGATTTTGTTGAACGAAACGTGATCGAGTCTGCTCTGATCAAACATTGTAACAACAGCCTTAATGTGAGCCCCGGTATATACAAGTTGGATCCCTATTTAAGCCTCAATATAGCACGTCAAAACAATATAGCAATCATTTAAACACGTATGGCACTTGGAGATATTCATAGGAGCTGCCTTGTATGGGCCAATAGGCCTTCTGCAGTTACCTTCTTTCTTATAATTCCTTTCCTCCACTTATTTTTGGTGGTCAGGTGATCTGCCCAGGCGGATATAAAGGTCTGATCAGCAATCTTATCTTCATTCTACTTTGCTCTGATGAAGGCGAATTAGCCGAAAACGCGTTAAGCAGTTTCTATTTTTCATATGTGGTTATTCTGCACACTTGGATCAGTGTTTTTGTGATCATTGTTGCATATATATATATATATATATATATATATATATATATATATATATATATATATATATATATATATATATATATATATATATATATAATCAAGCCTTCACGATTAAATATCGCCAAGATCTGATTAAAAATTAGATACACAAGGCAGAAAATGAGATCAACGATAGCCAAGCACAACTACGTCATGCTACACAGACTAATGGAGAAACACCAACATCGACGAAGACCTCTGTATTTGAATCGAACAACACCTTTACATCCTTGCAGATCGTCATCGCCACAGCACCGAAACCAGGATAATCGAGAAACTCACTCGCTGCCAGCGCCATAGCTAGCTGGTCGCACACGGATTTGTTCCCGGAAAAACTCACGATTCTGAACACCCATCAGCTCAATTCATCACGGTTTTGTGAGGAAGATTACATCAGTACTCCAAGACCCAGACAATATCTTGTTTTAAAGGAAACAATTCCAATTTCGTCTACAATTGACGGAGAAGCAACGTTGTTGATTACCTGTTGTCCAGCTGACTGGTATTCTGCGCAACCCAGTACGCAGGCAACCCAAACTCTCGTACCGCACTTTTTTTTTTTTTTTTGAGGACCATATCACTGACCAGGTCACTTAGAGTCCCACCCTGAAGGGCGAGGCGATATCCCATGGGCATTGCCACAAGGGAGCACCTTGGATGGTGTACTGAGCCTGACAAGGAAAGGTATACCAAACAGCTCTTTTAGGTGTTAGGTATCTCTGATTCCACCTGGGGGAATCATTCCATGACCTCCATTGGAGGGGAATGAATTTCTCCAGGCCTAGGAGTGTCTCAGGCATTAGGTACGGCAGTGATTCGGTCCTCACTACGTGGAGAGAATCATGGGAAAGGCTAAGAGTAAGAGGAAATGGAGGCAGCTTTCAGACGAGGAGGGACGGTGGACCGATGTGCAGCAGGCGCCGAAGAAAAACTGCTATCAAGGCTTCACCACTTGCTTCTACCAGCAAGACAACAGACGTAATGGACCTAGAGAGGACAGCATCAGTCTCACACCAGCCAGTGTCAGACAATGCTTCTCTGTCCACAACACAGCCACAGGACGACAGTATGAGATAGGAGAGGACAGCACCAGTCACACACCAGACATCGCCAGACTCTGCACATCTTCCAAAATTCAAGATAATGCAGACAGATCACTTTCCTACAGCATATGGAGTACTAACGACAATGGAAAAAGAACAACGAGAGCTCAAACTTTCCATTACAGTCAACCTGAAAGGAGAAATAATAATGACACCACAAGACCAACAGACTGCAAATTACTTGGAAAAAGTAAGAGTCCTGCAAGGGAAACCTGTGTGCTTGGAAAAGCTGGACCCTTCAGAAAGACGAACATGATTCGTGCTTTTGGGATACCCAATCGACTTTCCCCTGAATCCAGTACTAGAACACAAGCAAATCCTGAATGCGGAACGATGCCGCACAAAAGTAGACAAGGCAGCGACACGTCAGTTCCTGGTGACTGTCATGGGACATGTGCCAGAGACATTCAGTCATGGAAATTGGTGAACATACCGACAGAGACCATACGTCCCGGAACCCCTGCGCTGCTTCAGGTGTCAGAAATACGGCCACCATCAATCACGCTGCACCGGACAGGAGAGATGCGGAGTGTGCCGCCAGAGACATCCAACCAAAGACTGTATAGACAAGCACAAGGCAAACCAGGCCACAACAGCCAAATGTCCAAATTGTGGAGGCAAACATCATGCCTGGAGCACAACCTGCTCTGCACAGAAAGAAAAAGTGCAGACAGCTCAGGCTAGGATAAACACACAGACCAGCACTACATACACCAACACCAACGTCTGGAACACTCGTGCACAGTCACAACAGACACTCACTCTCACAGAGCAAAATTTCCCGAATCTATTAATTCCAAATCAGAAAATACACAAAAGTGCTGCAGAAATACAGCATATGGAAAAGACCAAAAAACAATTACTTTCGGAATCAACACAACAGATATACAGATTTACCACCGAGGTCCAGCTGAAAAACATCGTGAAGATCATAGCAGAGACCATTATCAATTGCTTACAGATGACGCAGAACGCCTCAAAGCAACAGACTCAAGAAACCACTTGTGTGATCATGGACAAGATCGTGCCGCAGACCACAGTTACACACAAAGTAGACACTCTGAGACAAGATGGAGCACAAGAGGACAAACAACGCAACATGGACATACAGACTACCAACAACAGTCGGGTAGTCAAGACACCAGAACATCAACATTTACAAAAGCAACTGCAAGAAGCAGTGACCACCCAAGATCAACAGAATCTTACAACACAAGAGACAGATAACAACAACCAATGCAGTTTGATATGCAACAACACCAACAAAGACGTATTGAACAGCAGAGATGCACAGGTTCCAACAACACAAGAAACGGCCACGAGCAATCAATGCAGTCCGACATGCAGCAATACCAACAACAAAGTGATGGATCACAGTTATGCACAGATTCCAACAATGCTGGGGATGACCAAGAGCAATCAATGCAGTCCGATTTGCAGCGACACGACATGCGAGGTGGAGAATATAAAGGTCGATTCCGAAGAGGAGTTCTACTAGAACAGGCAGCACCAACCGAAACCGTCGTCTGGCCATTACGAATACTGCAGTGGAACATGCAAGGTCATGGAAATAAAAACCACAGATTTCAGGAGGCTGCAATCAGCACGAAAGCAGATATAATCGTTTTGGAAGAAACTCTTTTCCCAGCCACGAAATCCTTCAGATTAGCTGGATATCAGCACTATGTTATACCGTATGAGCAGGGGAGACAAAGAGGGATAATGACCCTAGTCAGGAACAGCATACCCAGCAAGAAAATAGACCCAGTTTCATGTGGGGATGGAGTAGAGGTATTAGCAGTAACAGTGAATATGGCTAATATTGAGCTCCTCATATACAACGTTTCCAGGAGGTTCCCTTGATCTTACATTAATCTCAACAGCACTCAAGCATCAGGCGAAGTGGGAAGTAGACCCGGTGATCACCAGTGACCAGTATGCTACTGTCACAACACTTAACATAGAACGACCTCCTACACCACCTGCACAACCTAGGTGGAATTTAAGGAAGGCCAATTGGAATATATACCAAGAAGAACTTGAAAAATGGTATACAACATACACGCCACCTGAGGATTTGAACATACACGAGACCAATCTGCAGGAAGCCATTGCAGCTGCTGCAAACAAAGCTATTCCAATCATTATCACAGGAAACACAAAACGAAAGAACTATTGGTTCTATAGTAATGAAGTTAAAGAACAGAACCACAGAGTCAACATCTTCAGAAAACCTCTAAAGAGAAACCCCACACCAGAAGGAAGAACTCTGCTAAGAGCGGTGATATCTGAAGCAAGACGAGTTTCTCGAGAAGTAAAGGAGGCAAGATTGTTTGAGTGGTGTCAAACTCTAAATGAACATAGTAGTCTTGGCAAGATATGGGGTCAGATTAAAAGTATATCAGATCGACCAGCCCGACCACAGGCATGTATTCAACCATTGCAGGAAACTGAGAGACTAGCTCTCCAATTTGCAGAAAGAACAGATTCATATCAGCTTCCTGCAATGGTCCGAAGGCAGCAGAACAATTAAAACAAGAGAGGTTGACAGCCATTCATGAGAGCATAGCTATAAATGACGAATTTGACTGTCCCATCACCAAACAAGAACTAATCAGAGCCAAAAAAGGTGGTAAGGACACTGCACCAGGTGCTGATAACATTACATACTCATTGATCGCACATGCAGGTCCTACTGGAGAACAAGGAATATTGGACGTCATCAATGCATCTTGGCAGCAAGGCAAACTAGCGACCTCTTGGAAGAAAGCAGACATCATACCGATTCCTAAGCCGAAAGAACCTGGCAATTACAGACACATTTCATTAACATCATGCATTAGTAAAACTGCAGAACGGATGGTCTTAAAGAGGCTACTGTGGAAGACTGGAGACCTTCATAAACACATATTTGGCTTCACTAGAGGAGTAGGTACTGCCAACTGCATAGCAACATTACTAGGAACAGTTAACTCAGGTCCAGCTATAGTGATCTTTCTTGATCTAGAAAAAGCATTCGAACTTGCAAGCCCGCAAACAATTTTACACACCTTAGTTAGAACAGGTGTAAAGGGAAATATGCTAGCATGGATTCAAGATTACCTAAGTCACAGGTATGCCAGAGTAAAGTTGCAAGGATAAGTGTCGGGCTACCACTTGCATGAGAATGGGACTCCACAAGGAGGAGTCCTCAGTCCTAGTCACTTTAACATCCTTATGGAAAACCTTGTTACCATGACATTTACAGAAGGGGTTAAGTTGCTAAGCTATGCTGATGATATAGCATTAGTCATTACAGGTCCTTTACTTCTAAATAAAGCACAAGGTGTATTAGATAAGGTAACATCTGAATGCAGCGTTTCAGGGCTAAAAATATCTGCACAGAAGTCTAAAGCAATGAGACTAGACGGCAACACTCCAGACAGGCACCTACACATTCAAGACATTAACTTTCAGTGGGTTACACAATATCAATATCTCGGAGTGTGGATAGATTTTAAAATGACATTCAACAAGCAAATTCAATATCTAAAGGGTAAAGCAAAATCACGACTAAATATAATGAGAGCAATCACAGGACCCCGTCTAGGAGCGAGACACAAAGTGTTAAGAATGTTTTACATACACGCCGTTCGTTCCCTAGTTGATTATTTAGCGCCTGCCTTACTCACTCTTTCTCCTGGTCAGTGGGCAAACGTTGAGGTTATTCAAAACGATGCATTACAAATCATAACAGGAGCTCCCAGATGGACTAAAATACTGAACCTAAGACTAGAAACTAAGCCAACGTCGATTGAAATAAGGGTAAAAGGAATTGCTGCGTGCATGCTGACCAAGATATTGACTAGACCTAGAATCAGTTCACTTAAAGATATAATCACTGGAGCACTAACTCTGGACAGAAGAGCCTCCAATGGCAACAGGTGGACCCATTGTGCGATAAACACCATCAATACATTCGATATAACAGTCACTGAGAAGGGTGTCAACGAAATACATGCAGCCTTTGTTATGAGAGCCCCTTGGGAATCTTCGCCAGCAGACTTTAAGATTATGGTTATTGAAGGAAAAAAAAACAGACAAATCCTCATCTGCTACGTAACGTTCCACAGATGCATATAGATGCAAACATGGCATCCGACAGCTTCACTTACTTCACAGATGGATCAGTAGACCAGCAGGGACAAGAAACCGGAGCTGCAGTTAAAGCAGGAAACTCTGTAAATAGTTGGAGGCTCTCAAATGGGTGTTCGACTTAACAAATAGAGATGCTAGCCATTCAAAATGCTATGAAACATGCTCTTGCTGAACACCGACAACATGTTATCATACATACAGATTCGAGAACCGCCATTGAAAGCTTGCAACAAGAACACATATGTGATAACATACATCTGATCACAAATGTCATATCATTAATGAAAACACTCAAACGACAAGGCCGAGAGGTACTTATTAACTGGGTGTCAAGTCATGTTGGAATAATAGGAAATGACACTGCAGACGAAGTTGCAAAACTTGCAACTAAAAGAAGAAATGTAGACATTTACATACCACAGAGTCTATCACAGATTAAGAAAGTAATTAGAAACAGCAATGCAAAAGATGTGCAGTGACCACAACACAGCAGTTGCAACATCAGGATCTGCGGGTTGGTACAAGAATTCAACCAACTACGAACTCCTTAGTTTGAGGAAAGGGAGCAGTAGTGTTGGAAATTTCCAACACTAATACAATACTATTGTATTATAATAAATTAGTATTAAAACACACTAATTACTGTAGTTACTAAAACTTACTAACAGAAATGTCCACATGAACTAACTATTATACCTGCATATGGATACTGGAATTCTTACGAAACCAAACACCAGTATTGCGTCAGATTATACCTAGTTAAACACATTTATATCCAGTGTGTTAGAGAATTGAATGTGATTCTCTAAAATCATCAGTATTCCGTGTGATAGTTATTTATGGATAACATAACTCCCAAATAACTCTAAATCGAGAGTTTTAGTCACAATTGTTATCATGTAATAATTTTACCGTCATGCGTGAATGCCATGGAGAAACTTAAAATCTTCTCCATTTCTTGTTTACTACCATAAAACGAGAAAGTAATAATATTTAAATCCCCAGAATTACAACCTAGTCTTTATTAAAGTCTTTCAGCCACAATTACACGAAATAATATTATTTGTGATAAATAATTTCTGTGGCGAATGTGGAACGCGGTTGGGGGAGAAGCCATTGTGTATCGAGACCCCATTGTGTGTGGCGTGGAGGTCTCGTGTTGCGGAATTGAGCAACAAGGTCGTGGCGTCAGAGTCTGAGACACGTGATGTTGAGATTATCAGCAAGAATTACACTGGTACTCAACACAGAATGAGTTATTATTGTTCTACGTGATCTGCAGTGACCGGCCAACTAATAACGCGTCGATATTCAAGCCAAGCTATCAACCACGTGTACGACATTGCGGAAGTTTGAGCTTGAGACGCGATACCGGCAAGCTTCAACATAATTTGTACCCTTAGATAAGTATATAGTTCCCTTTTGATGCATCATTAGAGATTGTATATGTCAGGGCAGCTTGTCGTTATATCGAGCGACCATAACAAATCCAACGTTAGTACCATATCAAATTTATTTTCCATTTCATGAATATAAAGATTTAAGTAGCCTAGTTCAATGCTACGTAATATCCCTTAAATTACAGCTCGCATGTGAGGAGTCAACGAGCTGTTACCTAACTTCGTGTTATTCACCTCTAAGTGTTTTTACGAGGAATTCCGGAGATCACGAGGATCAGGCGTGAATGATGTCATAGAAATCGTCTTAAAGCTAAGACTTTTTTGTACTCATTTTTTTATTCTAAAATTGATTATTCATACATAATTCTATCCAATCGGATGCTCGTCATGTGCACTGGAGATAATCTGTGTTTATTTGGATAATTAATTTCTGATGCTAATAATTTTTATAATTTCTGGTGATAATCTTCTATAGATTCTATAATATTGGTCACAAGATTAGTTATTAAACAATGAACTGGTGCAGGAACCACACTAGTTCCTAGATGTAAATGAAGTTCTAGCAATACCCCCCAATGTAGGAGTTTGAGGCTTGGATTTAAGTTAATTAACTATACAGCCCATTAATTATTTAAGTGATTATGCTTCCTAATATTTAGCCATAGACACTGGTTCTTTCTTGTGTTTCTAATGATCACTTTTTATTAGTTTCCCTCTTTTCTTAAAAGTGGGTGGTACTTCATAATTGATTTAATTAATTTAATAATTGAATAAATTGAGTCAAGCCCCAGATATCCCACATTATGGTCCTTCGAACCGGATAAACATAAATATAAATATACTAATTAGTAATAACTAATCACCGTGTGAAGTAGTCTAGACTAACCATTTTAATTAATTGTGTCTACCGGCAGCGTAACACATAGGTTAGCCTAAACCACACCAAGTCATTGCTACTGATACTTCATGTATAAGGTAGTACTCGTGGGACACATTTAATTGCCCACACTTCATACTGAAGTAAGAATCTTTAGGTCAACAGGAGCAACAGCTCATAACTTGTATATTAATCACTAACACCAATTATGTGTTAACTATTTGGGCTATACAAATATTTCAATATACGGCTGTCAGCAGACTGTCCATTATAGCCTGAATTCATTCCATAATTACTGATTCACTCAAGTCAGTGGATCATTAACATTTTAGGATCCAGTATACTAATATAAATTGCTGATCCCATTCTAATTAATCATTAGTAACCCTGATAACATTTTATTCCACAATTAGGAGTACATTCAGGAGTTAAATATTATTTACGGCAGTAGAATACTTACCAAACACAATTAATTCTCTTGTGTTCATTTAATTTCTTATACACATAATTTCTACCAGTGTATATATTATATAAAACTATAAAATCCAAAAACCAAAAAAAATACAGCACAACTATTTGCACATTATTGCACCACAATATAATCTTTGCCAACCTTTAATAGGTAGGAATTTAGGCTGTGATTGTGCTGAATTTGGCACAAACACAGACTAAATAAATTTGTAGTTTCTTAAGTAGAAATTCTCACGACTAGGCTTGAGCTAGTTAGTGGTACATATATTATTCATTCTTGTGCTGACCCTATCAAGGGTGGGATTAACCATTTATTGTGTAATTATATTTGATTGCATATTTCTATGTACATCTTTGAGTGTTACTGTAAGTTCACTACCCATCCAAGGCTGATTTTGAAGAGCTAAGCTAAGGAACACCTGTAGTGAGACCAAGGTACCACTCAAATCTTAGTTACTTATTATTAGGTAGGTAGCTAACCTCTAAATGAGGCAAATTACAATCAGCCTCAAGAAAATATCAGGCTGTCAATAATTATACCACTACATAGAGGAGCAGACACCATAGCTGTACAAGTAGCTATATAAGCCATATAAGGCTCAAATTTACCACAAGAATGGCTACTCCAGAAAGGACTGCAAGATTCTTGAGAAGTCTTCAAGTTCACCTATCAAAACTACTTGTCAAATGTGACAACTGTATAGAAACTAACTCAGTTGACGTCTTCAAGCTAGTAAGTTCCACAAGGGTGGCTAACCAAAAATATGACCATATAAAGGTTGTAATCGAGTCTTATCGGAACATACTCCATGTCAGTAATACTGACCCAGATGAATTACGTCTGACGGAATCTGATCTTGACGAATATGAATATATCATTCAAGACAAGTTAGACCGATATAAAAAGGTGCTTGCGACACAAGATGTTCCCGAGTGGATAGAACAGTTCTTTAGTAGACCTACACCCGAGCAAGCACCCAGCTCAGATGAAATACTTGAGCTACCTCAAGATGAGGAGAATCCTCTAATCAATACTGATCACTGCACAGGATCAACAACTGAAGTTCAACCTTCATTTTCTAACATCTCATCTAATACAACTTCACATAATAATTTGTTTACAGAGTCTGATCAATTTTCAGACAGCTCTTCTCAATGTTCCCTGGATTCTATAAATTCAATGCAGGAGGCTACTGAATTAACTAGCTCCTCACAGGAACCCAGAGAAACAAGTGAAGCTGCAGATGAAACTCTTAGTGAAGCTGCAATAATCAGTGAATCTGAACCAGAAAATGATAAAGCTAATGCTGCAGCAGCAGCCGAAGCTGTAATTAAAGCTGAGGCTAAGCAAGAAGCCTTAATCAATACAAGTAATGGTCACAATTGCTCACACCAGCCTTCTAAAGTAAGTGCTAACAATGAGAAGACTGTTATAAACCTTGTACACCAATTACTAGATTTATCTCCACCAGAACAATCAGTTGACTCTTTAAAGCCTTTAGTTTTCAGCTTGAGTCACTGTTAAATTCCTTCAGTAAAGAGGTGGATCACCCAACTGCTGAGTGGATGACTAAAATTATCATCCAAAGAAAATTGTCGGGTGACACACTCAATAAGTTATATGTATACCAGAATGGTAATACCCTGTCAATGCAGGATATATATACAAGTTTGCGCAATATGAGCAATAATACAGCAAACCAGGCACTTAATGCCTCTTCTGAAAGCACCGAAACTGTACCCACATCAGTTTCCTTACCTGGAACTCCTAAAGTGACACTGTCACTAGGTAATAAGGGTACTAATAATCAATGTAATAACAATAAGTCGAACACTGATTCATCAGTAAGGCCCAAGAGCCCCACAGGCGCTCCTAAGAGACCTAATAGTCCAAAGAGCACTCCCAATAACTCCACAGGTGCTCCTAAGAGACCTAATAGTCCAAAGAGCACTCCCAAGAGCCCAGTAATGGCTCCCCAGAGTACACCAAGTACTCACAAGAGAATAAATAACAAGCAAATGCAAGCAACAAAACCATCACAACCTGCAGGTACTGTTTTACCTAAACCGGTAACTCCTAAACGAGCTGTAGGATGGGGGAATGTGCTTGTTTTGCAATCAAAAACATTCTCTGTACAAATGTACTAATTACCCTAATAGAGACACAAGAGTCAGACGACTCAAACAGTTACACAAATGTACTAGGTGTCTCAAATCAAATAATGTTAATAGCTGTGACACCCCACTGAGCACCTGCAATAGGTGTAGAAGGAGCAAGCATCGTGCTGCACTGTGCAAATTAGTTAGGACAAATTATGTCAATCCTAGAATATGAGGTAGAGAATCTACACCAGTACAGTGCTGCAAGGTGCGAGATGCGTACAGCGTTATTTCACAAGCATCTCAAGTGGATGCTGCTTTGCCTACTGCCCAACTTCAAGTAAAGAACAGAGGAGCCAAGATCACCACACGTGGACTATTTGATCAAGGTTCCCAGAGAACTTTCATTACTCAGAAAGCGGCAGAGGCACTCAATTTACAACCAATCAGACAGGTAAAATTAAACTTGTCAGGGTTCATGATAAATCGAGGAACCCATGAATACTCAGTAGTTCAACCGCTTGTACGACTAGGTAGTCATGTCAAGGCTGTCCAAGCCATTGTTGTTGATCAAATACCTTTTGACTTAAATATTAAGGGTCTGGGGTACACAGCCCACTTCCTGCAGGAACGTGAAATTAATTTGGCTGACAACAAGTTAACGTCTGACCGCCTTAACAATGTAAATGTACTAGTAGGAGCAGACTACTGTTACCAGTTCATAACTGGACATGTTAAACGATTGGGCATGAATATGCTTCAATCTGCAGGTGGCTACTTACTTACTGGTAAAGTTCTGAATGTGAACAAGCCTAAGCCTGCCAACAATAATAAATTAGTCAGCAGTAAATCAATTCTCCAGCAGCCAGCTAAAATGAGAAACACAGCTGAGTAATAAACCCAGATTGAATGTAGTACAATTAGTATTCGCCGAGATGTTTCATAGCTCTCAGTGGAAAACCAGTGGTTCGTACCTAAACAAGTACAAGTCACAGTGGCCAAGCCATTGAATCCATTGCAGAGCTAGAATTATTCTCGACAAGTAGTAATTGACCACACTCAGTCTTCCTAGGTAATTGATAATATTAGGCTAGAGAATCTAGCACTCCCTAGGTAATTAATAATATTAGGCTAGAGAATCTAGCACTCAATGCCTCTGGCATTTCCTGAATTCAGCAATACTATGAAGTCATCAAGCAACTTCTGTAATTATAAATTCACTAGGACCAAGGTCCACAATACTTGCGCTTAAGGTTTGCCAAGAAAACCTTCTTAATACAACGTTTTCTGCACTAAGAGTTAGTGATAAATACTTGCATCAAATTTTGTTTGAGTTGTTTTTCTTTCGTTTCTGCTTAATTATTGTAGGAGCGCAGCCCGAACAAACTTGCAAACTTACCAATATGTAAGTGAGTCTACAGAGAACTAATAACCCGTGAAACGTTTAGGTTGGGAAAATGTTACAAATTATCTTGAATAGGATTAATAGTAGCAGTAATTTAATTTCCAGCAATCTTAGGTTTCCCTTTGTTTAATGCATTATCATTAAACATTAGCATTGTTAATTAACATGCTTAATGAGCTCAATATAGCTCACCTTTGAATTAACGTAATAATTGATGCTTATTGTCCCCCATGCGAATACGAGCTCAATATTGCTCGCCATGATAATTGAATGCTTTAATGTTCCCCATGTCACGAGCACTGCTCGCCATGATAATTGAACGATACAATACTCCACCTCGTTAATTCGAGTTCAATATAACTCACCCTGTTAACGAGTTCAATATAACTCACCCTGTTAACATGCTTAATGAGCTCAATATAGCTCCCCATGTTAATGAGCTCAATATAGCTCACCCTGTTAACTCTGTTAACGAGTTCAATATAACTCATCCTGTTAACATGCTTAATGAGCTCAATATAGCTCCCCATGTTAACGAGCTCAATATAGCTCACCATGTTCACGAGCTCAATATAGCTCGCCCTGTTAACTGTTAACGAGCTCAATATAGCTCTCTCTGTTAACTGTTAATGAGCTCAATATAGCTCAACCTGTTTACGAGCTCAATACAGCTCCCAATGTTAATTGGAGTACATTTTTGCTCACAATTAGCTTAGTCCCTTACTTAGGTAGGTTAGAAATTTGAACCATTTATTTAGGTAGGTTTAGGGACTTTAGTTAGTGTCAACTGAGTACTAGCCTAGTCTGTACTCACCATTAATTACAGTTGACTATACTTATAGAGACTGATTTAATAAACTCAATTTTCATCTAAAAGTTGAGGATGTATTAATGAGTTTACAGTGTCAAGCCTATGAGCTGCAATTCAATTACCTCATAAGTCAGAATGACTAGGCTGCTAATCTCACTGTCGACTCAGAATTTTCCTTGATTTAATGAATAAATCTTTTCAGTTCTCTAATATTACACTATTTCAGCTAGTTAGCAAATTAGTTGTACTATCAGTCAGAATGACTACTGAACGGCAGTGCACATTAAATTAAATTTCCTCATTTGATTTTGGGGTGATCATGATGCTGCGTGATGTTCTTGTCTAGTAACTCAATAGTTACAAGTCACAGCGACTCTAGACAGTGACCTTACTGTAGTGTCATAGTCTCCTTGATCTTGAATGACCCAATAATACTTTACTGTATAATAATGTAGAATACAATAATGTTATCAGTTCTTAGGAACTTTTTCTGAGTTTGCCTACGATTCAGCGACTACGTAATACACCATTACATGTCACTGCGACCCTAGTTGTTGAGTTTATTGTAAGCTTTAGGGAGTTCCTGATTACCGATAACTTAATCATTTAATATTTCAATATTTAATATATGTTTCCACTAGAGCAATTGTTCAACAATGCAAACGGAAACTACAAGCCTATTATAGCTCTAACTAAGAGCAAATAATTTCCCATCCAATTTGAGTAATCATGATGATACTGTGTTGTGATGTCAAGTAACAAATCAGTTACATTAAATTGTATGATTTAATTCTTAATTTGTTGTATAGGCTATTAATAATAACATTATTTCGTCTAGAGTATCTGAGAGTTAACAAGACTTTAAGACTTAGTAACATAAACATTACATGTCATAGCGACACCAGTCCCAGAGTTCATTGTAGGCTTTATTAATCATTAACTTTAGATGATTCCCAATAACATGTTCCATTCAACATGAATTTCTTTGCAAGACTTTGCAAGTGTTGATGAAATTAATACCCTATTAATGCCACATCTTGTTCTGTCTTGTGTTAATGCCACATCACCCCTTCCACCTCACTCAAATGTAGATATAAAATCGGAGATGCGTAAGTTCTATTCAGTTGTGTATTCGTGAACTAAAGTCTTTGAAAATGTAATAAGTTTTACGAAACGCGCTCGTGTCGCATCAGACTAGAAATAAAAATGAATTTTGGATGAATGTGCCTAAATGCCAACAGCGACTGCCCAGACAGGTACAAGAGGAGTGTTGTTAACGCATATGTCGACCGTGCTCTCAGCCACAGCTCAGAATGGAAGCAAGTCGACGAAGAACTCTGTAGGGTAAGGCAGGTCCTAGTCAACAACGGCTTCTCCAATGGTTTCGTCGAAGACATCATAAGAAGGAAAATGAAAAGCCATGCAACCTCTGAAGAGACAACTAACACAACACCTATACCCCCTATTAGACTATTTTACAGGAACATTCTTTCCACAGCTCATAAAACGGAGGAAAGGGTCCTGAAAGATATTGTTAATAGAAACGTTATCCCTACAGACAAAAATCAGAGGATACAACTGACGATTTACTATAAAACCAGAAAAACGGCCAGCCTACTCATGAGAAACTCTCCAGACACAAAACAGAACGCTTTAAAAGAGACTAACGTCGTCTATGCCTTCAAATGCCCTCTTGGGGACTGTAAGCTCCAAAAAACCCAGTATATAGGCAAGACAACAACATCTCTTTCTAGGCCTTTAACGATGCATAAGCAACAGGGCTCCATTAAGGAACATATAATCTCTTCCCACAACCAAACCATCGCCAGAGAAATATTAGTAAACCTCACAGAAATCATCGATAGATACAGCGATAGCAGGCGGCTTGACGTTTGCGAGGCACTACACATCAAGAAGTCAACACCAGCAATCAACAGCCAATTATTGCACAACTATATTCTACCCACCTCAAGACTCCGCTCCAATATAGAAGCATCAAGAAATATGGACCAATAGGCTTTCTACAAACACTTCTATTCAATACCCATTGTTTCGTGTTCTGTCTTGTGTTGATGAAATTAATACCCTATTAATGTCACCTCTTGTTCTGTCTTGTGTTGATGAAATTAATACCCTATTAATGCCACCTCTTGTTCTGTCTTGTGTTGATTAATGCCACATCACCCCTTCCACCTCACTCAAATGTAGATATAAAATCGGAGATGCGTAAGTTCTATTCAGTTGTGTATTTGTAAACTAAAGTCTTTGAAAATGTAATAAGTTTTACGAAACGCGCTCGTGTCGCGTCAGACTAGAAATAAAAATGAATTTTGGAGAATTGATTTTTTATTTATCTCCAACAGTGAAAAGAAATGTACGAAAGATTGAGAAAATTCGTGTTAGAATTATTAATCTTACTTTTTCGGTCATATTCAATAATATATGTCTACAGGAAAGACTGCTACCAAAATATACTAATATATATATATATATATATATATATATATATATATATATATATATATATATATATATATATATATATATATATATATATATATATATATATATATATATATATATATATATGTCGTACCTTGTAGCCAGAACACACTTCTCAGCCTACTATGCAAGTCCAGATTTGCCTAATAAGCCAAGTTTTCCTAAATTAATATATTTTCTCTAATTTTTTTCTTATGAAATGATAAAGCTACCCATTTCATTACGTATGATGTCATTTTTTTTAATTGGAGTTAAAATTAACGTAGATATATATATATATATATATATATATATATATATATATATATATATATATATATATATATATATATATATATATATATATATATATATATATATATATATATATATATATATGTCGTACCTAGTAGCCAGAACGTACTTCTCGGCCTACTATTCAAGGCCCGATTTGCCTAATAAGCCAAGTTTTCCTGAATTAATATATTTTCTCTAATTTTTTTCTTACGAAATGATAAAGCTACTCATTTCATTATGTATGAGGTCAATTTTTTTTTATTGGAGTTAAAATTAACGTAGATATATGACCGAACCTAACCAACCCTACCTAACCTAACCTAACCTATCTTTATAGGCTAGGTTAGGTTAGGTAGCCGAAAAAGTTAGGTTAGGTTAGGTTAGGTAGGTTAGGTAGTCGAAAAACAATTATTTCATGAAAACTTGGCTCATTAGGCAAATTGGGCCTTGCATAGTAGGCTGAGAAGTGCGTTCTGGCTACTAGGTACGACATATATATATATATATATATATATATATATATATATATATATGTCGTACCTAATAGCCAGAACGCACTTCTCAGCCTACTATTCAAGGCCCAATTTGCCTAATAAGCCAAGTTTTCATGAATTAATATATATACTATAATTTTTTTCTTATGAAATGATAAAGCAACCCTTTTCTCTATGTATGAGGTCAATTTTTTTTTATTGGAGTTAAAATTAACGTAGATATGTAACCGAACCTAACCAACCCTACCTAACCTAACCTAACCTATATTTATAGGTAACGTTAGGTTAGGTAGCCAAAAAAAGCTAGGTTAGGTTAGGTTAGGTAGGTTAGGTAGACGAAAAAACATTAATTCATGAAAACTAGGCTTATTAGGCAAATCGGGCCTTGAATAGTAGGCTGAGAAGTGCGTTCTGGCTATTAGGTACGACATATATATATATATATATATATATATATATATATATATATATATATATATATATATATATATATATATATATATATATATATATATAATATATATAAATATAAATATATATATATATATATATATATATATATATATATATATATATATATATATATATATGTATATATATATATATGTATATATATATATATATATATATGCATATATATATATACATATATATAATATATATAAATATATATATATATATATATATATATATATATATATATATATATATATATATATATATATATATATATATATATATATATATATATATATATATATATATATATATACATATATATATATATGACACATTCCTTCTGAAGATGTATTCAATATACAAAAGTACTTAAGGAAATTTCCTGTTTCTTTTTCCTCCGTGGTCTGACATTGTCACATTCTTAATCACGCGTTTATTTTCCTGATACACACACACACACACACACATATATATATATATATATATATATATATATATATATATATATATATATATATATATATATATATATATATATATATATACATATATATATATATATATATATATATATATATATATATATATATATATATTTATATATATATATATATATATATATATATTTATATAAAATATATATAAAATATATATAAAATATATATATATAAAAATATATATATATATTGTATATATATATAAAATAGTATATATATATAAAACATATATATATTTTATATATAAAATAAATATATATATACTTGTTTATATATATAAATATATATATATATATATATATATATATATATATATATATATATATATATATATATATATACATATATATATATATATATATATATATATATATATATATATATATATATATATATATATATATATATTAGTATATTTTGGTAGCAGTCTTTCCTGTACACATAAATTATTAAATATGACCGAAAAAGTAAGATTAATAATTCTAACACGAATTTTCTCAATCTTTCGTACATTTCTTTGGAAATGTATGAAATGAGATGGAAAAGGATGGGAAGCTGCCCTTTCTAGATGTAACAGTCATGGAAAAGAGCGGAGGTTTCCACACTGCAGTCTACACTAAGGAAACGAACATAGGAATGTGCCTAAATGCCAACAGCGACTGCCCAGACAGGTACAAGAGGAGTGTTGTTAACGCATATGTCGACCTTGCTCTCAGCCACAGCTCAGAATGGAAGCAAGTCGACGAAGAACTCTGTAGGGTAAGGCAGGTCCTAGTCAACAACGGCTTCTCCAATGGTTTCGTCGAAGACATCATAAGAAGGAAAATGAAAAGCCATGCAACCTCT
>NC_091158.1:23943180-23945680 GCF_040958095.1 Procambarus clarkii
CATAAGAAAAAAAATTAGAGAAAATATATTAATTCAGGAAAACTTGGCTTATTAGGCAAATCGAGCCTTGCATAGTAGGCTGAGAAGTGCGTTCTGGCTAGTAGGTACGACATATATATATATATATATATATATATATATATATATATATATATATATATATATATATATATATATATATATATATATATATATATATATATATATATATTTATAAATATATATATATATATTTAAAAAAAAAACAGTATATAGGCAAGAAAACAACATCTCTTTCTAGGCGTTTAACGATGCATAAGCAACAGGGCTCCATTAAGGAACATATAATCTCTTCCCACAACCAAACCATCGCCAGAGAAATCCCAGTAAACAACACAGAAATCATCGATAGATACAGCGATAGCAGGCGGCTTGACGTTTGCGAGGCACTACACATCAAGAAGTCAACACCAGCAATCAACAGCCAATTATTGCACAACTATATTCTACCCACCTCAAGACTCTGCTCCAATATAGAAGCATCAAGAAATATGGACCAATAGGCTTTCTACAAACACTTCTATTCAATACCCATTGTTTGTGTTCTGTCTTGTGTTGATACTTTTAATACCCTATTAATATCCCCTCTTGTTCTGTCTTGTGTTAATGCCACATCACCCCTCCCACCTCACTCAAATGTAGATATAAAATCGGAGATACGTAAGTTCTAATCAGTTGTGTATTTGTGAACTAAAGTCTTTGAAAATGTAATAAGTTTTACGAAACGCGCCCGTGTCGCGTCAGACTAGAAATAAAAATGAATTTTGGAGAATTGATTTTTGATTTACCTCCAACAGTGAAGCGTAATGTACGAAAGATTGAGAAAATTCGTGTTAGAATTATTAATCTTACTTTTTCGGTCATATTTAATAATATATATAAATATATATATATATATATATATATATATATATATATATATATATATATATATATATATATATATATATATATATATATATATATATATATATATATATTTATATATATATATATATATATATATATATATATATATATATGTCGTACCTAGTTCAAATAGCTTCGGCTATCACCTCATTATGTCCGGTCGTGATGGTCAAGTGGATTAAGGCGTCTTGTACATACCAGTTGCGTTGCTCATGGGAGTATGGGTTCGAGTCACTTCTGGGGTGTGAGTTTTCAGTTGTATATTGTCCTGGGGACCATTCAGGCTTGTTCGCATTTCTGTTCCTCACGTGTTGCCCCAAAGAATGAGGTGATTTGGTAAAATGCTATGCCCAAGATAACTATCCGAGTGCCGGCGGTGGGGTGGTTCAAATAGCCTCGGCTATCACCTCATTATGTCCGGTCGTGATGGTCAAGTGGATTAAGGCGTCTTGTACATACCAGATGCGTTGCTTCTGGGAGTATGGGTTCGAGTCACTTCTGGGGTGTGAGTTTTCAGTTGCATATGTCCTGGGGACCATTCAGGCTTGTTCGCATTTGTGTTCCTCACGTGTTGCCCCAAAGAATGAGGTGATTTGGTAAAATGCTATGCCCAAGATAACTATCCGAGTGCCGGCGGTGGGGTGGTTCAAATAGCCTCGGCTATCACCTCATTATGTCCGGTCGTGATGGTCAAGTGGATTAAGGCGTCTTGTACATACCAGATGCGTTGCTTCTGGGAGTATGGGTTCGAGTCACTTCTGGGGTGTGAGTTTTCAGTTGCATATGTCCTGGGGACCATTCAGGCTTGTTCGCATTTGTGTTCCTCACGTGTTGCCCCAAAGAATGAGGTGATTTGGTAAAATGCTATGCCCAAGATAACTATCCGAGTGCCGGCGGTGGGGTGGTTCAAATAGCCTCGGCTATCACCTCATTATGTCCGGTCGTGATGGTCAAGTGGATTAAGGCGTCTTGTACATACCAGATGCGTTGCTTCTGGGAGTATGGGTTCGAGTCACTTCTGGGGTGTGAGTTTTCAGTTGCATATGTCCTGGGGACCATTCAGGCTTGTTCGCATTTGTGTTCCTCACGTGTTGCCCCAAAGAATGAGGTGATTTGGTAAAATGCTATGCCCAAGATAACTATCCGAGTGCCGGCGGTGGGGTGGATCAAATAGCCTCGGCTATCACCTCATTATGTCCGGTCGTGATGGTCAAGTGGATTAAGGCGTCTTGTACATACCAGATGCGTTGCTTCTGGGAGTATGGGTTCGAGTCACTTCTGGGGTGTGAGTTTTCAGTTGCATATGTCCTGGGGACCATTCAGGCTTGTTCGCATTTGTGTTCCTCACGTGTTGCCCCAAAGAATGAGGTGATTTGGTAAAATGCTATGCCCAAGATAACTATCCGAGTGCCGGCGGTGGGGTGGTTCAAATAGCCTCGGCTATCACCTCATTATGTCCGGTCGTGATGGTCAAGTGGATTAAGGCGTCTTGTACATACCAGATGCGTTGCTTCTGGGAGTATGGGTTCGAGTCACTTCTGGGGTGTGAGTT
>NC_091158.1:23948180-24005680 GCF_040958095.1 Procambarus clarkii
AACTTAGGCATCTCCGATTTTATATCTACATTTGAGTGAGGTGGAAGGGGTGATGTGGCATTAACACAAGACAGAACAATATGTGGCATTAATAGGGTATTAATTTCATCAACACAAGACAGAACAAGAGTATTAATAGGGTATTAATTTCATCAACACAAGACAGAACACGAAACAATGGATATTGAATAGAAGTGTTTGTAGAAAGCCTATTGGTCCATATTTCTTGATGCTTCTATATTGGAGCGGAGTCTTGAGGTGGGTAGAATATAGTTGTGCAATAATTGGCTGTTGATTGCTGGTGTTGACTTCTTGATGTGTAGTGCCTCGCAAACGTCAAGCCGCCTGCTATCGCTGTATCTATCGATGATTTCTGTGTTGTTTACTAGGATTTCTCTGGCGATGGTTTGGTTGTGGGAAGAGATTATATGTTCCTTAATGGAGCCCTGTTGCTTATGCATCGTTAAACGCCTAGAAAGAGATGTTGTTGTCTTGCCTATATACTGGGTTTTTTGGAGCTTACAGTCCCCAAGAGGGCATTTGAAGGCATAGACGACGTTAGTCTCTTTTAAAGCGTTCTGTTTTGTGTCTGGAGAGATTCTCATGAGTAGGCTGGCCGTTTTTCTGGTTTTATAGTAAATCGTCAGTTGTATCCTCTGATTTTTGTCTGTAGGGATAACGTTTCTATTAACAATATCTTTCAGGACCCTTTCCTCCGTTTTATGAGCTGTGGAAAAGAAGTTCCTGTAAAATAGTCTAATAGGGGGTATAGGTGTTGTGTTAGTTGTCTCTTCAGAGGTTGCATGGCTTTTCACTTTCCTTCTTATGATGTCTTCGACGAAACCATTGGAGAAGCCGTTATTGACTAGGACCTGCCTTACCCTACAGAGTTCTTCGTCGACTTGCTTCCATTCTGAGCTGTGGCTGAGAGTACGGTCGACATATGCGTTAACAACACTCCTCTTGTACCTGTCTGGGCAGTCGCTGTTGGCATTTAGGCACATTCCTAAAGGCAGGAGGCAAACCGGGAGTCCCCCTAATATTTGACAAACGAGCCCCTAGCACACCTCATCATGCTGTGAAAATATATATATATATATATATATATATATATATATATATATATATATATATATATATATATATATATATATATATATATATATATATATATATATATATATATATATATATATATATATATATATACTCTCGTTTGTGTGTGTAATCACCTAGTTGTACTCACCTAGTTGTGCTTGCGGGGGTTGAGCTCTGGCTCTTTGGTCCCGCCTCTCAACCGTCAATCAACAGGTGTACAGATTCCTGAGCCTATTGGGCTCTATCATATCTGCACTTGAAACTGTGTATGGAGTCAGCCTCCACCACATCACTTCCTAATGCTTTCCATTTCTCAACCACTCTGACACTAAAAAAGTTCTTTCTAATATCTCTGTGGCTCATTTGGGCGCTCAGTTTCCACCTGTGTCCCCTTGTGCGTGTGCCCCTTGTGTTAAATAGCCTGTCTTTATCTACCCTATCAATTCCCTTGAGAATCTTGAATGTGGTAATCATGTCCCCCCTAACTCTTCTGTCTTCCAGCGAAATGAGGTTTAATTCCTGTAGTCTCCTCGTAGCTCATACCTCTCAGCTCGGGTACTAGTCTGGTGGCAAATCTTTGAACCTTTCCAGTTTAGTCTTATCCTTGACTAGATATGGACTCCATGCTGGGGCTGCATACTCCAGGATTGGCCTGACATATGTGGTATACAAAGTTTTGAATGATTCTTTACACAAATTTCTGAATACCGTTTGTATGTTGGCCAGCCTGGAATATGCCGCTGATGTTATCCTCTTGATGTGTGATGCAGGAGACAGGTCGGGCGTAATATCAACTCCCAAGTCTTTTTCTTTATTTGACTCCTGGAGAATTTCCTCTCCCAGATGATACCTTGTATTTGGCCTCCTGCTCCCTACACCTATCTTCATTACATTACATTTGGTTGGGTTAAACTCTAACAACCACTTGTTCGACTATTCCTGCAGTTTGTCTAGGTCTTCTTGAAGCCTCAAACAGTCTTCTTCTGTCCTAATCCTTCTCATAATTTTGGCATCGTCCGCAAACATTGAGAGAAATGAATCTATACCCTCCGGGAGATCATTTACATATTTCAGAAACAAGATAGGACCGAGTACAGAGCCCTGTAGGACTCCACTGGTGACTTCATGCCAATCGGAGGTCTCACCCCTCACCGTAACTCTCTGCTTCCTATTGCTTAGGTACTCCCTTATCCACTGGAGCACCTTACCAGCTACACCTGCCTGTCTCTCCAGCTTATGTACCAGCCTCTTATGCGGTAATGTGTCAAAGGCTTTCCGAGAATCCAAGAAAATGCAGTCCACCCAGCCCTCTCTTTGTTGCTTAATCTGTGTTACCTGGTCATAGAATTCTATTAAGCCTGTCAGGCAAGATTTACCCTCCCTGAACCCATGTTGTTGATTTGTCACGAAGTCCCTTCTCTCCAGATGTGCTACCAGGTTTTTTTCTCACGATCTTCTCCATCACTTTGCATGGTATACAAGTCATGGATCCTGTAGTTCAGTGCCTCTTGCCTGTCGCCCTTTTTGTATATTGGGACCACATTCGCCGTCTTCCATATTTCTGGTAGGTCTCCCGTCTCCAGTGACCTACTATACACTATGGAGAGTGGCAAGCAAAGTGCCTCTACACACTGTTTCAGTACCCATGGCGAGATCCCGTCTGGACCAACATCCTTTCTATCATCCAGGTCCAGCAGGTGTCTCTTGACCTCCTCTCTCGTAATTTCAAACTCTTCCAAGGCCGCCTGGTTTACTTCCCTTTCTCCTAGCACAGTGACCTCACCTTGTTCTGTTGTGAAGACCTCTTGGAACCTCTTGTTGAGTTCATCACACACCTCTTTGTCATTCTCTGTATACCTGTCCTCACCTGTTCTAAGTTTCACTACCTGTTCTTTCACTGTTGTTTTCCTTCTGATGTGACTGTGGAGTAGCTTTGGTGCGGTCTTGGCTTTGTTTGCTATATCATTTTCATAACTTTTCTCTGCTTCTTCTCACCCTGACATACTCATTCCTGGTTCTCTGGTATTTCTCTCTGCTTTCTGGTGTTCTGTTATTCCGGAATTTCTTCCATGCCCTTTTGTTCAGTTTCTTTGCTTCCATACGTGCCCTATTATACCATGGATTCTTCTTTTGCTTCTCGGATTTTTCCTTTTGGGCCAGGATGTATCTGCTTACTGCCTCCTGACACTTTTGGGTGACATAGTCCATCATATCTTGTACAGACTTAGCTCTGTGGTCTGTGTCCCAAGGTATTTCCCTTAGGAAGCTTCTCATCTCCTCATAATTTCCCTTTCGGTATGCCAGCCTTTTGTTTCCTAGTTCTTTTTTTTTGGGGGGGGATAATTCCTAGCTCTATCAGGTACTCAAAGTTCAATACACTGTGATCACTCATTCCCAAGGACGCTTCCATCTTGACTTCCCTTATATCCCACTCATTTAGGGTAAATATCAGATCAAGCATTGCTGGTTCATCCTCTCCTCTCATTCTTGTTGGATCCTTGATGTGCTGGCTTAGAAAGTTTCTTGTTGCCACGTCCAGCAGCTTAGCTCTCCATGTTCCTGGTCCTCCATGCGGGTCTCTGTTCTCCCAATCTATCTTCCCATGGTTGAAGTCTCCCATGATTAGTAGTCCAGATCCATTCCTGCTAGCAACAGAAGCTGCTCTCTCTATTATGTTAATGGTGGCCATATTGTTTCTATCATATTCCTGTCTGGGTCTTCTGTCATTTGGTGGCGGATTATATATGACTACGACTATAATTTTTTGCCCTCCAGTTGTTATTGTTCATATTATGTAGTCACTGAAACCTTCACATCCCTGAACAACCAACTCCTCAAAATCCCAGCCTTTTCTTACCAGCAGAGCTACACCACCCCCACCTCTTCCATCTCTCTCCTTCCTCATAACATAATAGTCCCGTGGGAACACTGCATTTGTTATTGTTTTCGGCAGCTTTGTTTCTGTGAGAGCTATTATGTCTGGATTTTCCTCTAGTACCCATTCTCCAAGTTCATTTGCTTTATTTGTAATACCGTCTGTGTTAGTGTACATTGCCTTGAGGCTCACTTTCTTCTGTCCCTTCTCAAATCTCCTCCTTGGTGAATTTTCTGCTGGTGAAGGAAGCTGTGCCATGGGTGGAAGGATTTGTGAGGTGGATACCAGGGTTGCAGAGGATACTGGGATGAGGGGTGGGGGGTCAAGTGAAGGGGGAAGGACAGGGAGGGTATGGGGTGAATGGGGCGGGAGGACAGGAAGGAAAGAGGGGCTTTCTATGCAGAGGAGGGTGGTGTAGGTTGCCCACCCCGCTGGTGTTACTGGGTAGCACCAGTGTGTGTGTATGTGTGTGTGTCTGGTGTGTAATCACCTATTTGTACTCACCTATTTGTGCTTGCAGGATCGAGTATTGACTCTTGGATCCCGCCTTTCCAGCCATCGGTTGTTTACAGCAATGACTCCTGTCTCATTTCCCTATTATACCTAATTTTAAAAGTATGAATAGAGTTTGCTTCCACAACCTGTTCCCCAAGTGTATTCCATGTTTCCACTACTCTCACACTAAAAGAAAACTTCCTAACATCTCTGTGGCTCATCTGAGTTTCCAGTTTCCACCCATGTCCCCTCGTTCTGTTATTATTATGTGTGAACATTTCATCTATTTCCACTTTGTCAATTCCCCTGAGTATTTTATATGTCCGTATCATATCTCCTCTCTCCCTTCTTTTCTCTAATGTCGTAAGGTCCAGTTCCCTCAGACGTTCTTCATATCCCATCCCTCGTAACTCTGGGACAAGCCTCGTTGCAAACCTCTGAACCTTCTCTAGTTTCCTTATGTGTTTCTTCAGGTGGGGGCTCCATGATGACGCGGCATACTCTAAGACTGGTCTCACGTAGGCAGTGTAAAGCGCCCTAAAAGCCTCCTCACATAGGTTTCTGAATGAAGTTCTAATTTTCGCCAGCGCAGAGTATGCTGCTGTCGTTATCCTATTTATATGTGCCTCAGGAGTTAGATTAGGTGTCACATCACCTCGCAGGTCTCTTTCTCGAATTGTTACAGCTAAGCAGTTCCCCTTCATTGTGTACTGTCCCCTTGGTCGTCTATCACCTGATCCCATTTCTATAACTTTACATTTACTGGTGTTGAACTCCAGTAGCCATTTCACTGACCATCTCTGCAACCTGTTTAAGCCCTCTTGGAGGATCCTACATTCCACATCTGTCACAACTCTTCTCATTAATTTTGCGTCATCCGTAAACATTGGCATGTATGATTCCTCTCCTGTAAACATATCATTTACGTAAGTTAGAAATAGGATTGGGCCCAGCACCGATCCTTGAGGTACTCCACTCGTTACTGTCCACCAGTCCGACTTCTTGCCCCTTACCATTACCCTCTGGCTCCTTCCTGTTAGGTAGTTCCTCACCCATGCTAGAGCCTTTCCGCTTACTCCTGCCTGCCTTTCAAGTTTGTAAAGCAGTCTCATGTGCGGTACTGTATCAAAGGCCTTTGGCAGTCAAGAAATATGCAGTCTGCCCAGCCTTCTCTGTCCTGCCTTATCCTTGTTACTTTGTCATAGAATTCTAAAAGGTTTATTGAGCATGATTTCCCTGTCCAGAACCCATGTTGGTGCTTGTGTACAAACCCAATGCTCTCCAGGTGCTCAACAAGTCTTAGCCTAATTATTCTTTCAAGTATTTTGCAAGGGATGCTTGTCAGTGATACGGGTCTGTAGTTAAGTGCCTCCTCCCTATCACCTTTCTTGAAAATCGGTACGACATTTGCCTCCTTCCAGCAACTGGGCAATTCCCCCGACATACATGACTCATTAAAGATCATTGCCAGAGGCACGCTGAGAGCTTGCACTGCCTCCTTAATATCCATGGTGATACTTTGTCTGGTCCAACCGCTTTAGTTGCATCCAGTGTTGTCAACTGTTTCATTACCTCCTCTGCTGTCACCTCTATATCTTCCATCTTCCATCTTCTGTCTTCCATCTAGGGTAATCTCTTCTAACAATGGGAGCCACTCAGGGTCGGTTGTGAACACTCCATGGAAACTTGAATTCAGTATCTCGCAGATTTCCTTGTCGCTTTCTATATATGCCCCTTCTGTTTTCCTCAGTCTTGTCACTTGGTCATTTACCGACATCTTCCTTCTTATATGGTTATGTAGTAATTTAGGTTGCTTTTTCGCTTTGATTGCAATATGATTCTCATAATTTCTTTCCGACACTCATCTTATGTGAATGTAATCGTTCCTAGCTTTGTTACATCTAATCCTGTTGTGTGTGTGTGTGTGTGTGTGTGTGTGTGTGTGTGTGTGTGTGTGTGTACTCACCTAGTTGTACTCACCTAGTTGTGTTTGCGGGGGTTGAGCTCTGGCTCTTTGGTCCCGCCTCTCAACCGTCAATCAACAGGTGTACAGATTCCTGAGCCTATCGGGCTCTATCATATCTACACTTGAAACTGTGTATGGAGTCAGCCTCCACCACATCTCTTCCTAATGCATTCCATTTGTCCACCACTCTGACACTAAAAAAGTTCTTTCTAATATCTCTGTGGCTCATTTAGGCACTCAGTTTCCACCTGTGTCCCCTTGTACGTGTTCCCCTTGTGTTAAATAAACTGTCTTTATCTACCCTATCAATTCCCTTTAGAATCTTGAATGAGGTGATCATGTCCCCCCTAACTCTTCTGTCTTCCAGCAAAGTGAGGTTTAATTCCCGTAGTCTCTCCTCGAAGCTCATACCTCTCAGCTCGGGTACTAGTCTGGTGGCAAACCTTTGAACTTTTTCCAGTTTAGTCTTATCCTTGACTAGATATGGACTCCATGCTGCGGCTGCATACTCTAGGATTGGCCTGACATATGTGGTATACAAAGTTCTGAATGATTCTTTACACAAGTTTCTGAATGCCGTTCGTATGTTGGCCAGCCTGGAATATGCCGCTGATGTTATCCGCTTCATATGTGCTGCAGGAGACAGGTCTGGCGTGATATCAACCCCCAAGTCTTTTTCCTTCTCTGACTCCTGAAGAATTTCCTCTCCCAGATGATACCTTGTCTCTGGCCTCCTGCTCCCTACACCTATCTTCATTACATTACATTTGGTTGGGTTAAACTCTAACAACCATTTGTTCGACCATTCCATCAGCTTGTCTAGGTCTTCTTGAAGCCTCAAACAGTCCTCTTCTGTTTTAATCCTTCTCATAATTTTAGCATCGTCTGCAAACATTGAGAGAAATGAATCGATACCCTCTGGGAGATCATTTACATATATCAGAAAACAAGATAGGACCGAGTACAGAGCCCTGTGGGACTCCACTGGTGACTTCACGCCAATCGGAGGTCTCACCCCTCACCGTAACTCTCTGCTTCCTATTGCTTAGATACTCCCTTATCCACTGGAGCACCTTACCAGCTACACCTGCCTGTCTCTGCAGCTTATGTACCAGCCTCTTATGCGGTACAATGGGTATTGTACGAAACTTATACGAAACAATGGGTATTGAATGGAAGTGATTGTAGAAAGCCTACATTCAATACCCATTGTTTCGTGTTCTGTCTTGTGTTGATGAAATTAATACCCTATTAATGCCACCTCACCCCATCTACCTCACTCAAATGTAGATATTAACAAATTGGAGATGTGTAAGTTCTATTCAGTTGTGCATGTGTAAACTAAAGTCTTTGAAAATGTAATAAGTTTTACGAAACGCGCTCAAGTGTCGCATCAGACTAGAAATAATAGTGAATTTTGGAGAATTGATTTTTGAATTACCACCATCAGTGAAAAGAAATGTACGAAAGATCGAGAAAATTCGTGTTAGAATTATTAATCTTATTTTTTCGGTCATATTTAATAATATATGTCTACAGGAAAGACTGCTACCAAAATATACTAATATACTAATATATATATATATATATATATATATATATATATATATATATATATATATATATATATATATATATATATATATATATATATATATATATATATATATATATTTATATATATATATATATATATATATACATACATTATTTGCGCATAACTATTTGCGCTTCTTGATAGGGGGAGTTATGATGAATAGGTCGTTAACCTCTGAAGACTCCTCTTGAATTTTACTTCTGTTGTTAGTGTTTTTGGCAGAGGGAGGTTTGAGTTGTTTTTCTAATGGCGAAGTTGTCGGAAAATCCGACACCATTTAATAATATCATACAGACAGATAATATTGCTGTATTGTATAAACAAGTTACCCATAGAAAATGTAACTGTAGTGGAATTTCCGTCTATAGAAAACGGAATATCATTACCACATACTATTATAAATTCACCACCTATTATGGTGGGAATTATTCTAAAATACATTAGTCTTTGGACTTTACCATCATAAAAACATCTCATATAAATTAACCTAATTATCAATATTAAAATAGAGTAAATGTGACCCTTCTATCACTTTCTGAAATCTGGACAATGTAGGCCAGTAGCGTCAGTTGTGAGGGAGTGGTCAGCCATTGTTATTGTACTGAGACCAGAGGCATGGGAGCAATTCGGCTCCTGTTAATTTTACTTGGACGAAGTGTTATGGAAACCAAAGGTGTACCATCATCAACACGCTGTTAACAAATACAAGTTAAGTGTTCTGCCGAAACCCATTTATCTATCATTTATGGCCATTAATGTCATTAGAGAGGGTGGGCCGGTTAGAGCACGAGATCGCCTCATACTAAAGGTAATTAAGCCCAGGTCTTTATGGTTCCTTGTACAGTGTTTTCTCTGATATAGCTGTCATATATTAGGATTCTGGCTTTACAGCTAGCGCCCTTCTAGGTCAAGTCAAGACGAGGAAGCATGCTTTGTGTACCAGTTACTGGGTGATGGAAGCTACCTCAAAGAGGATAATTTGGTGTCTACATCCTGGTTATACCTGGTGGACTAAGGCCTGCTGTACAATAAGATAAGGACCCTCTTCAATGTGTAGTTAATACTGTAGTTTAATTGGCTGTATATATATAAATTTAATATAAACCCCCCTAATGTGTAGAGGATCGATTTGTGAGATTATTGCAGAAATACAGTCCACTTAACATCATACAAATTGCTATCGAAGTATACAAATTAACGTAAATATAAATTCATATAAATTAAATAAATATAAATCTCACAGGTCGGTTCCCACAGAAGTCAGTGATGGTTCTTCTCCGGCGATGGTTCCGTCGTCGAAGGAAAATGAGCTTGAGTTGTCTGGGCTGGAAGGATCTTTGCTGCGAATAGGCACAGCCAGTCCACTTCCCCCAGTGATTGCAGCACTCACGATGACGAGGTCGCCGTTGCGACTCCTGAGCACCCTCTGCAAATTCACCATCATCTCCCCGAAATTTGACATCCAGTCATCTATTGAGTCACGAGTTGACCCAATTCCGTATGGGAGGACGATTCGATTAAAGTCCTCGGAATTCACCACCAGCCTTCCCAGAGTAGTTAGGCTGGCGTTAAGCCAGAATCTGCGAATCTGTGCTGTGTCCAGGGTGAGACCTTGAGTGTAATGTTTGTCACTACTGCGAGTCATTTGTTCCCTGGCAATGAGATTACTCTCAATCGGAGGGCCCACGCCGAACGTCGAGATGAGTGCAGCAGTACCAGGGAAGCGACCCTCATTCGGATCCGAGTCCATATGATTCGTTGGGAGTGGGGCTGGTCTGATCACAACGTCACCAGGGAAGTCGCGAGATGCAACGACTGCCATGTTTCCAACGACTGCCATGTTTTCGTAGGAAAGAGGCGTCCGTTCACTTGCAGCGTAAGGGTAGGTGTGCCAGAGTGCAGAAGCGAGTCCATAGGGCCGCACTATAGTTGCCGGGAGTTCGTACGCGAGGATGTCAATACGATGCGGGGGTTAGACGTCGAGGACGTCTCCCTCGATCAGCTACAGTTCGGACGAGAGTGACATGATGGATAAGGGTGGAGAGAGAACTGTTCGCTGATTCGAGTGTTAAAATCATGGTGTGAGCCTGGGCTTATGTATACGGTGGTGGAAGTAGGGGATAAGAGGGGATGGTGTGTGAGGGGATGATAATGGGGCAAGTTCAAGGCCCTTCCTCCTCCTCCACCACAGGTGTAGAGAAACTTTCATATTAGCCTCGGGACACTTCAAACAATGTGATCAAATCACGGCACCTGAAGGTTAATTGTTCCATTCTTCTTATTTCACCCAGAATTTCTTCTTGAGAATAGGAAGTATATTTTTAACTGGCCTCGTTAAAGGAATTAGAAAATCGTTCTGTTGGAGCGCTCATCATGTATCGGTCATAGGCTTTACACAGAGCCGAAATTACACTACACTTATGACTCACACAAGAGTGATAACTTTCTGTAGTCACGAGTCTCTTCAATATTAATAATCTGGTCTTTTCTTCCACAGCAGCCAAATGGGATGTTTCTTCCATGAAAATTCTTCAGTAACTAATTTGATATATAACTTCTATGGGCGTTTATTAGGCCTCCCAAACTGGCCCGTCCACAACATCACCCCCTTTCAGCTGATGCCTCGCGCGATTGCGTACGAAGGTCGGCTCCATTTGGACGTATTTCAATAGTGTTCGTACATCTGACAACTCAGTTTTTTTTAATTGAGCCTTAGAATGCCCCAATTTTTTAATTATATCCAAAATATTTAAATTCTGTATGGGGGCTTAATAAATTTCCCCTCGAGTCCCAGACAATATCAGGATGGTCTCTGAACAGTTGAATTAAAGACTTAACGTAAGGAAGTTCGGCCTCCTTGAAATGAACGTTAATAAAATCATCTAAACTGGGCACCGCCCTGCTCCTGCTGCTTCTGTTCTCCTTGTTGGCAGTCATGAATACTTGCATTTCAGCGGGTAATGGCTCTTTATTATTTGTTTTGCCATTCAATGGCACGGCGGGGGGAAACTTTCGCGCCGCCCCAGAGGGGCGCTTTCGGGCGCTGGGTGCCACCCCGGAAGGGTGCTTTTTGCAGGCGCGGGCGGGCTGTAAGGGGCGGGCAAGGGCGCGACTCACGCCCTTATGGGGCCTTTCCACTTTCACTAGGAAAGGTGGTGTTGTTGTTCTCACTGGGCACCTGTAGGCTTAAACCACCGACTCTATCGTCTTCGTTAATTGGTGAGGTCAGGTTCCTGGTAGAGTCAACAGCCGCAGTTTTGTTTGCTTTAAAAAGATACTTTTCGACAGCTGCCCGTGGAATGAGACAATATTCTCGCACCATATTGCGTACTTTTATTTTATTAGAGATGTAATTAATGACACAGCAAGAGGGAGTAAGGCTGCTAGTATTGCCCCGCCCCTGCGAGACGTTAGTATAGACTTCTTTACGTTTAATGGAGTCCTCTTGCAAGCAACAGAACGTATGTCGTTTTTATTTTTCTATAGATTATTAATGATTGACTGAAATGACTGAACTGAAATGTTTTGTTTAAGAAAATTAACAAATATTTCAGAAATACTTTCTAGTTTTTGTCGTTTCAAGGTCTTAATAAGTTTATTGCGTTTTTGACGTGATAAATTATTGAGAAGGAACAATATCTCGTGGTGTTTCTCAACAAAGGACTGTTCCCATGCTGGCATTATTTAGATTAATGATATCGTGAGATTTGACCCACGAATTAGAAGTGGCTGGATATCCTCGCCAGTTCACATGATATTCTTGCTGTCCACCGGCAGTTTTCCTGGACCTGAGAATACTTACAGGAAAATGTTCAGGCAATGTGACGGCTATCAGCTCCTGTTCGTAAAATAGACCACTAATAACCTCACCGCTTAAATCTCCGATTTTATAGACGGGTACACGTTGTTCCGTGTTCAACGGTAGCACTTTAAAAATTTCCTCCGTATTTTGTGGCCCAAAACTTTTGTTAAATGTATTTCTCCGTTTTGCTAAGCGTACATACGTCCCAACCTTCAAACGCGGACTAATGGGAGAGTGTGAAGGGCTGTTGTTTATATACATCGTTTTAAACTGTCTCCGAATGCAGTCACGCAGGTTGTGAACAACTTGTGGAGTGCTTTTTATTATTCTGTGTTATGTATTATTATAAACGTCCACGACTTTCGAGAGAACGTTTAAATATTTTAAACAATTAGTTTGAGTTATATGATGGTAAAGTTCGTATGGCACGCTCCACTATGCTCGCTTTCATATCAGAGAAAACACTGTATATCTTAATGTGTTTCTTACTTAAATAATTTTGGATAGTTTTATAATAGAACTCCGTCCCCCGATCGGTGAAAATCCGCCTCACTCCTCGAAATTCTGTTTTTTTCTAATATATTACTTTACGCCCGCAACATATGTTTGGAACCTTTTTTTAATAAAGCTTCAACGCTCACCTGAGAAAACATCCACACACACACCAGCAGATATTTGACACCATTATTATATTACCGTAAATAGCAAAAATCCCCGAGGTCACAGGCAATAATCACACGTTGTTTGGGTGCTAAAAGTTTTCGACGGGGGAAACGCACCCTATTTCCTCTGTGAAGAGCAAATGACCTCTCACCTCGAAGAAATTATTTCGTGTCATCTAGCGTAATGCTAGAGTCTATCATTTTCGATTGGTGGAAAAGTTTTCGTACATTGCCAGTGAAACCAGCTGGCGATGAAATGTTATTAAATTCAGGCTTGAGAACCAGCCTCTTAAGTGGCGCTAGAGTCATGGTGTCACCCGCTCTCACCAAATGTACACAACTTCGCAGGGTCCTTCGTCGGCTATGCGAGATCGCAACTGCAATACTTCAGGGGCCGTTAAATCCAATAAAAGATAACCGTAATTATTCTCTATAGTTGCTCGACAATAAATTTTCACAAAATCGTTCACAGTATCTCACCCGAAAATCTGTCGTGACAAAATTTCAAGTTGACTTAAGTCTCTTTGTTTCAGCAAAATGTAATGACTACAATTCAAACATATCGTTCTGGCAAATTTTCCCTGAGGAAACACATTTTGACTCACTAAAATAACAGAAATCACATCGTGTCTGCCTCAAATAAAAACATTGGCAATAATCTGACTCTGAAACCCTTCAAGAAACAAATCGTCAATTATGTATAATATTGATTCTTTCGTGTATGGATTCTGAAAGTCTGCTGGATTGATCAAACTCTTAATAGGTGTAATTGTGTTGCGTAAATTGGCTATTTGCAATAAGGGGTGAGAAAAGTCATCCACACTTGAAACTATAATTTTGGAAAATTTATGTCGGCATTTTTCACAATTTACTAACTAAAACAGTTTTGCCACTATTAGTGATTCCGGTAATCAATACCCAGGCAGGCTGTTTAAAGATGTCTATGTCAATTTCAGGAAGGACCATACACTTCTCCATAATCTTATTTACAATGCTTTAATAGTGGAAACACGATATATATATATATATATATATATATATATATATATATATATATATATATATATATATATATATATGTATATATATATATATATATATATATGTATATATATATATATATATATATATATATATATATATATATATATATATATATATATATATATATATATATATATATATATATATATATATATAATATATATATCTATAAACTCTATATAAAAATATCTATAAATATATATATATATATATAAGCCTATACTTGCATAAACCACAAGTGAAGATTAAAAATCTTTGGACAACACCCACCAGTGGGACTCGAACCCAGAAAGCACAACTACCTTCCAGTAGCAGGCATAACTAGTATGCTTTAACCCACTACACCATCAGACCTTACAAAAGAAGTAGATAGTTCGAGATATATATCTCAAACATCTCCACTTCCCGAAGGCACCAGATGAGTGTGGGGTCAGTCTGCATTTTCCATCAAGCCACTGTCAATGTGAGAGAACTCGTGTCCAGCTTATAAGTTATAAGATTTGGTGAGTCTGGTTGGAGCTCTGAGAGCAGAAATGGATTCCCTGCGGGAGGAGGTACGACGGCTACGACTTCGGGAAGAAACGAAGGAGGAGGCCAGTATTGACGGGACCTCATTAAGGAGGACTGACGGGACCAGTATTAAGAAGACCTCGTCTTGGCAAGTTGTGAAAGACTGGGGTCTTAAGAAGACCTTGGCAAAACCGACCACTAATAGCCTACACCTAAGGACTTTTAACGCATTTGATGTATTAGAGGACGAGTGCTGTGTTGAACCTGTTGTTCAACGAGGTGGCAAAGACAGAGTAACGAGGAGCATTGAAGCGCAGGTCCCTCAAACTGCTCCAAAGGAAAAGGGAGAATCGAAGCGAATTTTGGTTGTGGGAGATTCCCAGGTGAGGTATTTAGACAGAACGTTTTGTGCCAGAGATAGGGAGAACAGATTAAGGGTTTGCTATCCGGGAGCTGGAATTGGTGATATTGTTGGAAACATGAATGATATTATGACAGGAAATGGAAGCAAACCCATTATTTGTATTAGTGCAGGGGGTAATGATGTTGGACGAGTTAGGAGTGAGGAACTAATACAGAGATTCAGGACAGCCATTGAATTAGTAAGGAGCAAGGGAGGAATCCCGATCATATGTGGCATTCTTCCAAGAAAGGGAGTAGGAAATGAATGGATATCGAGGGCACTTGGTGTCAATTGCCGGCTGGAAAGATATTGCAAATCAAATGCAATATCTTTCATAGACAACTGGGAACACTTCTATGGAAGAAATGAAATGTATGCTCGTGATGGGGTGCATCTATCGAGAGCTGGGGTTGTTGCTGTTGCGAACTCGTTGGAAGAAGTGGTTAGAGGTGTTTGTTTGGGTTTAAACTGTTAGTAGATAGAGGTATGAGAATTGATTCGTAGGAAGGAGGTAATAAAAGTATGTGTTTGTGGGAGAAAGGAATTGGCAAAATGATCAGGGAAAGAGAAGGGCCTCAAAATAACAATTCACTTAGGGTATATTACACTAACAGTAGAACATAAGAACATAAGAACAAAGGTAACTGCAGAAGGCCTATTGGCCCATACGAGGCAGCTCCTATTCTATAACCACCCAATCCCACTCATATACTTGTCCAACCCGTGCTTGAAACAATCGAGGGACCCCACCTCCACAATGTTACGCGGCAATTGGTTCCACAAATCAACAACCCTGTTACTGAACCAGTATTTACCCAAGTCTTTCCTAAATCTAAACTTATCCAATTTATATCCATTGTTTCGTGTTCTGTCCTGTGTTGATACTTTTAATACCCTATTAATATCCCCCCGGTTATGTCCATTCATCCACTTGTAAACCTCTATCATGTCACCCCTAACTCTTCGCCTTTCCAGTGAATGCAACTTAAGCTTTGTTAATCTTTCTTCATATGAAAGATTTCTAATTTGGGGAATTAACTTAGTCATCCTACGCTGGACACGTTCAAGTGAATTTATATCCATTCTATAATATGGCGACCAAAACTGAACTGCATAATCTAAATGGGGCCTAACTAGAGCAAGATATAGCTTGAGAACCACACCAGGTGTCTTGTTACTAACGCTGCGATTAATAAATCCAAGTGTCCGATTTGCCTTATTACGAACATTTATGCATTGATCCTTTTGTTTTAAATTCTTACTAATCATAACTCCCAGATCCCTTTCGCAATCCGACTTCGCAATCACAACACCATCTAGCTCGTATCTTGTAACTCTATCATCATTACCTAACCTCAGAACTTTACATTTATCAGCATTAAACTGCATCTGCCAATCCTTTGACCATTTCAAAACCCTATCTAGATCAACTTGAAGTGATAGTGAGTCCTCCTCCGAATTAAGTTCCCTACCGATTTTCGTATCATCGGCTAATTTGCAAATGTTGCTACTCAAACCTGAATCTAAATCATTTATATATATTATAAACAACAGAGGTCCCAGGACAGAGCCCTGAGGTACTTAAGAACATAAGAACATAAGAACAAAGGTAACTGCAGAAGGCCTATTGGCCCATACGAGGCAGCTCCTATTCTATAACCACCCAATCCCACTCATATACTTGTCCAACCCGTGCTTGAAACAATCGAGGGACCCCACCTCCACAATGTTACGCGGCAATTGGTTCCACAAATCAACAACCCTGTTACTGAACCAGTATTTACCCAAGTCTTTCCTAAATCTAAACTTATCCAATTTATATCCATTGTTTCGTGTTCTGTCCTGTGTTGATACTTTTAATACCCTATTAATATCCCCCCGGTTATGTCCATTCATCCACTTGTAAACCTCTATCATGTCACCCCTAACTCTTCGCCTTTCCAGTGAATGCAACTTAAGCTTTGTTAATCTTTCTTCATATGAAAGATTTCTAATTTGGGGAATTAACTTAGTCATCCTACGCTGGACACGTTCAAGTGAATTTATATCCATTCTATAATATGGCGACCAAAACTGAACTGCATAATCTAAATGGGGCCTAACTAGAGCAAGATATAGCTTGAGAACCACACCAGGTGTCTTGTTACTAACGCTGCGATTAATAAATCCAAGTGTCCGATTTGCCTTATTACGAACATTTATGCATTGATCCTTTTGTTTTAAATTCTTACTAATCATAACTCCCAGATCCCTTTCGCAATCCGACTTCGCAATCACAACGCCATCTAGCTCGTATCTTGTAACTCTATCATCATTACCTAACCTCAGAACTTTACATTTATCAGCATTAAACTGCATCTGCCAATCCTTTGACCATTTCAAAACCCTATCTAGATCAACTTGAAGTGATAGTGAGTCCTCCTCCGAATTAAGTTCCCTACCGATTTTCGTATCATCGGCTAATTTGCAAATGTTGCTACTCAAACCTGAATCTAAATCATTTATATATATTATAAACAACAGAGGTCCCAGGACAGAGCCCTGAGGTACTTAAGAACATAAGAACATAAGAACAAAGGTAACTGCAGAAGGCCTATTGGCCCATACGAGGCAGCTCCTATTCTATAACCACCCAATCCCACTCATATACTTGTCCAACCCGTGCTTGAAACAATCGAGGGACCCCACCTCCACAATGTTACGCGGCAATTGGTTCCACAAATCAACAACCCTGTTACTGAACCAGTATTTACCCAAGTCTTTCCTAAATCTAAACTTATCCAATTTATATCCATTGTTTCGTGTTCTGTCCTGTGTTGATACTTTTAATACCCTATTAATATCCCCCCGGTTATGTCCATTCATCCACTTGTAAACCTCTATCATGTCACCCCTAACTCTTCGCCTTTCCAGTGAATGCAACTTAAGCTTTGTTAATCTTTCTTCATATGAAAGATTTCTAATTTGGGGAATTAACTTAGTCATCCTACGCTGGACACGTTCAAGTGAATTTATATCCATTCTATAATATGGCGACCAAAACTGAACTGCATAATCTAAATGGGGCCTAACTAGAGCAAGATATAGCTTGAGAACCACACCAGGTGTCTTGTTACTAACGCTGCGATTAATAAATCCAAGTGTCCGATTTGCCTTATTACGAACATTTATGCATTGATCCTTTTGTTTTAAATTCTTACTAATCATAACTCCCAGATCCCTTTCGCAATCCGACTTCGCAATCACAACACCATCTAGCTCGTATCTTGTAACTCTATCATCATTACCTAACCTCAGAACTTTACATTTATCAGCATTAAACTGCATCTGCCAATCCTTTGACCATTTCAAAACCCTATCTAGATCAACTTGAAGTGATAGTGAGTCCTCCTCCGAATTAATTTCCCTACCGATTTTCGTATCATCGGCAAATTTGCAAATGTTGCTACTCAAACCTGAATCTAAATCATTTATATATATTATAAACAACAGAGGTCCCAGGACAGAGCCTTGAGGCACTCCACTTACAACATTTTCCCACTCTGACTTGATTCCATTTATACTAACTCTCTGTTTCCTTTGGTATAGCCATGCCCTAATCCAGCTTAATATAGCACCCCCAATACCATGAGACTCTATTTTTTTAATCAGTCTTTCATGTGGCACTGTATCAAAAGCTTTGCTAAAGTCAAGGTATACAACATCGCAATCCTTACCACTATCAACTGCCTCAACAATGCTAGAATAAAAAGATAACAAATTTGTTAAACATGAACGGCCATTTATAAAACCATGTTGCGACTCAATTATTAATTTATGTTTTTCAAGATGAAGACGAATTTTATTTGCTATTATAGATTCGAGTAACTTTCCCACAATAGACGTTAGGCTAATTGGTCGATAGTTAGACGCAAGTGATCTATCTCCTTTCTTAAAAACTGGTATCACATTAGCAACTTTCCAAAACTCTGGCACTCTGCCTGACTCTATTGATTTATTAAATATGGTTGACAGTGGGTCACAAAGCTCCTCTTTGCATTCTTTAAGCACCCTAGCAAACACTTCATCCGGCCCTGGGGATTTGTTTGGTTTGAGTTTTACTATTTGTTTAAGAACATCCTCCCTGGTAACTGCTAAACTCGTCAACCTGTCCTCGTCCCCACCCACATAGACTTGTTCGGCTGAAGGCATATTGTTAAGTTCCTCTTTAGTAAATACAGATACAAAATATTTATTAAAAATACTACTCATCTCTTCATCACTATCTGTTATTTGACCTGTCTCAGTTTTTAATGGACCTATCCTTTCCCTAGTCTTAGTACGATATAACTGAAAAAACCCTTTAGGATTTGTCTTTGCTTGCCCTGCTATGCGAACTTCATAGTTTCTTTTTGCTTTCCTTATCTCTTTTTTAACATTTCTAACCAGTTGTACGAATTCCTGTTCTAAAGTGACCTCCCCATTTTTAATCCTTTTGTACCAAGCTCTCTTTTTACCTATAAGGTTCTTCAAATTCTTTGTTATCCACTTTGGGTCATTAGTATACGATCTATTCAATTTGTATGGTATACTACGTTCCTGTGCTTTGTTTAGAATATTCTTAAATAAGTTATATATTGAATCCACATCGAAATCCCCATTTAAGTCACCTATTGCTGGGTTCATGTCTCGCTCCAAGACCGGCCCACACCCCATACCCAAGCCTTTCCAATCAATTTGACCCAAAAAATTTCTTAGGCTATTAAAATCAGCTTTTCGAAAATCTGGCACTTTAACAGAATTTTCTCCTACTGGTCTATTCCATTCTATGCTAAATCTGATTTCTTTGTGATCACTGCTCCCTAGCTCACTCCCTATTTCGATGTCATTAATTTGCGTTTCCCTGTTAGTTAACACTAAATCTAAAATATTATTTTCCCGTGTTGGTTCCTTAATGTGTTGCGTAAGAAAGCAATCGTCAATTAATTCTAGAAAATCTTCTGCTTCACTATTCCCTGTTTTGTTCAACCAGTTTATTCCGCTAAAATTAAAGTCACCCATGACATAAATACTGTTAGATCTAGATGCTCTAGATATTTCATCCCATAGATGCTTTGCTTCCATTCTGTCTAAATTTGGAGGCCTATATATTACTCCTATTATAATATTATTAGCTTTTTCGTTTAATTCAATCCAAATAGTTTCTGTGTCTAAGTTTAGAAGTCTAAGAAATAAAATTAACGAATTAAATGCTCTTGTCTGCACAAAAAAAAATATATATTATTGCACTTACCGAAACGTGGATGAATGTAGAAAATAGAGAACTATTAGCTGAATATTTGTTATGTTTGTGGATAACAAAGAATTTGAAGAACCTTATAGGTAAAAAGAGAGCTTGGTACAAAAGGATTAAAAATGGGGAGGTCACTTTAGAACAGGAATTCGTACAACTGGTTAGAAATGTTAAAAAAGAGATAAGGAAAGCAAAACGAAACTATGAAGTTCGCATAGCAGGGCAAGCAAAGACAAATCCTAAAGGGTTTTTTCAGTTATATCGTACTAAGACTAGGGAAAGGATAGGTCCATTAAAAACTGAGACAGGTCAAATAACAGATAGTGATGAAGAGATGAGTAGTATTTTTAATAAATATTTTGTATCTGTATTTACTAAAGAGGAACTTAACAATATGCCTTCAGCCGAACAAGTCTATGTGGGTGGGGACGAGGACAGGTTGACGAGTTTAGCAGTTACCAGGGAGGATGTTCTTAAACAAATAGTAAAACTCAAACCAAACAAATCCCCAGGGCCGGATGAAGTGTTTGCCAGGGTGCTTAAAGAATGCAAAGAGGAGCTTTGTGACCCACTGTCAACCATATTTAATAAATCAATAGAGTCAGGCAGAGTGCCAGAGTTTTGGAAAGTTGCTAATGTGATACCAGTTTTTAAGAAAGGAAATAGATCACTTGCGTCTAACTATCGACCAATTAGCCTAACGTCTATTGTGGGAAAGTTACTCGAATCCATAATAGCAAATAAAATTCGTCTTCATCTTGAAAAACATAAATTAATAATTGAGTCGCAACATGGTTTTATAAATGGCCGTTCATAAGAACATAATTAGACGAGGAGGTGGAGTAGCCATATATGTTAGGGACAATTTGAAATGTAGTCTCAAAGAGGGAATCAAAACAGAGCCACACACAGAAACTATTTGGATTGAATTAAACGAAAAAGCTAATAATATTATAATAGGAGTAATATATAGGCCACCAAATTTAGACAGAATGGAAGCAAAGCATCTATGGGATGAAATATCTAGAGCATCTAGATCTAACAGTATTTATGTCATGGGTGACTTTAATTTTAGCGGAATAAACTGGTTGAACAAAACAGGGAATAGTGAAGCAGAAGATTTTCTAGAATTAATTGACGATTGCTTTCTTACGCAACACATTAAGGAACCAACACGGGAAAATAATATTTTAGATTTAGTGTTAACTAACAGGGAAACGCAAATTAATGACATCGAAATAGGGAGTGAGCTAGGGAGCAGTGATCACAAAGAAATCAGATTTAGCATAGAATGGAATAGACCAGTAGGAGAAAATTCTGTTAAAGTGCCAGATTTTCGAAAAGCTGATTTTAATAGCCTAAGAAATTTTTTGGGTCAAATTGATTGGAAAGGCTTGGGTATGGGGTGTGGGCCGGTCTTGGAGCGAGACATGAACCCAGCGATAGGTGACTTAAATGGGGATTTCGATGTGGATTCAATATATAACTTATTTAAGAATATTCTAAACAAAGCACAGGAACGTAGTATACCATACAAATTGAATAGATCGTATACTAATGACCCAAAGTGGATAACAAAGAATTTGAAGAACCTTATAGGTAAAAAGAGAGCTTGGTACAAAAGGATTAAAAATGGGGAGGTCACTTTAGAACAGGAATTCGTACAACTGGTTAGAAATGTTAAAAAAGAGATAAGGAAAGCAAAAAGAAACTATGAAGTTCGCATAGCAGGGCAAGCAAAGACAAATCCTAAAGGGTTTTTTCAGTTATATCGTACTAAGACTAGGGAAAGGATAGGTCCGTTAAAAACTGAGACAGGTCAAATAACAGATAGTGATGAAGAGATGAGTAGTATTTTTAATAAATATTTTGTATCTGTATTTACTAAAGAGGAACTTAACAATATGCCTTCAGCCGAACAAGTCTATGTGGGTGGGGACGAGGACAGGTTGACGAGTTTAGCAGTTACCAGGGAGGATGTTCTTAAACAAATAGTAAAACTCAAACCAAACAAATCCCCAGGGCCGGATGAAGTGTTTGCTAGGGTGCTTAAAGAATGCAAAGAGGAGCTTTGTGACCCACTGTCAACCATATTTAATAAATCAATAGAGTCAGGCAGAGTGCCAGAGTTTTGGAAAGTTGCTAATGTGATACCAGTTTTTAAGAAAGGAGATAGATCACTTGCGTCTAACTATCGACCAATTAGCCTAACGTCTATTGTGGGAAAGTTACTCGAATCTATAATAGCAAATAAAATTCGTCTTCATCTTGAAAAACATAAATTAATAATTGAGTCGCAACATGGTTTTATAAATGGCCGTTCATGTTTAACAAATTTGTTATCTTTTTATTCTAGCATTGTTGAGGCAGTTGATAGTGGTAAGGATTGCGATGTTGTATACCTTGACTTTAGCAAAGCTTTTGATACAGTGCCACATGAAAGACTGATTAAAAAAATAGAGTCTCATGGTATTGGGGGTGCTATATTAAGCTGGATTAGGGCATGGCTATACCAAAGGAAACAGAGAGTTAGTATAAATGGAATCAAGTCAGAGTGGGAAAATGTTGTAAGTGGAGTGCCTCAAGGCTCTGTCCTGGGACCTCTGTTGTTTATAATATATATAAATGATTTAGATTCAGGTTTGAGTAGCAACATTTGCAAATTTGCCGATGATACGAAAATCGGTAGGGAAATTAATTCGGAGGAGGACTCACTATCACTTCAAGTTGATCTAGATAGGGTTTTGAAATGGTCAAAGGATTGGCAGATGCAGTTTAATGCTGATAAATGTAAAGTTCTGAGGTTAGGTAATGATGATAGAGTTACAAGATACGAGCTAGATGGTGTTGTGATTGCGAAGTCGGATTGCGAAAGGGATCTGGGAGTTATGATTAGTAAGAATTTAAAACAAAAGGATCAATGCATAAATGTTCGTAATAAGGCAAATCGGACACTTGGATTTATTAATCGCAGCGTTAGTAACAAGACACCTGGTGTGGTTCTCAAGCTATATCTTGCTCTAGTTAGGCCCCATTTAGATTATGCAGTTCAGTTTTGGTCGCCATATTATAGAATGGATATAAATTCACTTGAACGTGTCCAGCGTAGGATGACTAAGTTAATTCCCCAAATTAGAAATCTTTCATATGAAGAAAGATTAACAAAGCTTAAGTTGCATTCACTGGAAAGGCGAAGAGTTAGGGGTGACATGATAGAGGTTTACAAGTGGATGAATGGACATAACCGGGGGGATATTAATAGGGTATTAAAAGTATCAACACAGGACAGAACACGAAACAATGGATATAAATTGGATAAGTTTAGATTTAGGAAAGACTTGGGTAAATACTGGTTCAGTAACAGGGTTGTTGATTTGTGGAACAAATTGCCGCGTAACATTGTGGAGGTGGGGTCCCTCGATTGTTTCAAGCACGGGTTGGACAAGTATATGAGTGGGATTGGGTGGTTATAGAATAGGAGCTGCCTCGTATGGGCCAATAGGCCTTCTGCAGTTACCTTTGTTCTTATGTTCTTATGTTCTTAAGTACCTCAGGGCTCTGTCCTGGGACCTCTGTTGTTTATAATATATATAAATGATTTAGATTCAGGTTTGAGTAGCAACATTTGCAAATTAGCCGATGATACGAAAATCGGTAGGGAACTTAATTCGGAGGAGGACTCACTATCACTTCAAGTTGATCTAGATAGGGTTTTGAAATGGTCAAATGATTGGCAAATGCAGTTTAATGCTGATAAATGTAAAGTTCTGAGGCTAGGAAATGTTGATAGAGTTACAAGATACGAGCTAGATGGTGTTGAGATTGCGAAGTCGGATTGCGAAAGGGATCTGGGAGTTATGATCAGTAAGAATTTAAAACAAAAGGATCAATGCATGAATGTTCGTAATAAGGCGAATTGGACACTGGGATTTATTAAATCGAAGCGTTAGTAACAAGACACCTGGTGTGGTTCTTAAGCTATATCTTGCTCTGGTTAGGCCCCATTTAGATTATGCAGTTCAGTTTTGGTCGCCGTATTATAGAATGGATATAAATTCACTTGAACGTGTCCAACGTAGGATGACTAAGTTAATTCCCCAAATTAGAAATCTTTCATATGAAGAAAGATTAACAAAGCTTAAGTTGCATTCACTGGAAAGGCGAAGAGTTAGGGGTGACATGATAGAGGTTTACAAGTGGATGAATGGACATAACAGGGGGAATATTAATAGGGTATTAAAAATATCAACACAAGACAGAACACGAAACAATGGGTATAAATTGGATAAGTTTAGATGTAGGAAAGACTTGGGTAAATACTGGTTCAGTAACAGGGTTGTTGATTTGTGGAACCAATTGCGCGTAACGTGGTGGAGGTGGTGTCCCTCGATTGTTTCAAGCGCGGGTTGGACAAGTATATGAGTGGGATTGGGTGGTTATAGAATAGGAGCTGCCTCGTATGGGCCAATAGGCCTTTGCAGTTACCTTTGTTCTTATGTTCTTATAAGAACATAAGAACAAAGGTAACTGCAGAAGGCCTATTGGCCCATACGAGGCAGCTCCTATTCTATAACCACCCAATCCCACTCATATACTTGTCCAACCCGTGCTTGAAACAATCGAGGGACCCCACCTCCACAATGTTACGCGGCAATTGGTTCCACAAATCAACAACCCTGTTACTGAACCAGTATTTACCCAAGTCTTTCCTAAATCTAAACTTATCCAATTTATATCCATTGTTTCGTGTTCTGTCCTGTGTTGATACTTACATAAGAACATACATAAGAACAAAGGTAACTGCAGAAGGCCTATTGGCCCATACGAGGCAGCTCCTATTCTATAACCACCCAATCCCACTCATATACTTGTCCAACCCGTGCTTGAAACAATCGAGGGACCCCACCTCCACAATGTTACGCGGCAATTGGTTCCACAAATCAACAACCCTGTTACTGAACCAGTATTTACCCAAGTCTTTCCTAAATCTAAACTTATCCAATTTATATCCATTGTTTCGTGTTCTGTCCTGTGTTGATACTTTTAATACCCTATTAATATCCCCCCGGTTATGTCCATTCATCCACTTGTAAACCTCTATCATGTCACCCCTAACTCTTCGCCTTTCCAGTGAATGCAACTTAAGCTTTGTTAATCTTTCTTCATATGAAAGATTTCTAATTTGGGGAATTAACTTAGTCATCCTACGCTGGACACGTTCAAGTGAATTTATATCCATTCTATAATATGGCGACCAAAACTGAACTGCATAATCTAAATGGGGCCTAACTAGAGCAAGATATAGCTTGAGAACCACACCAGGTGTCTTGTTACTAACGCTGCGATTAATAAATCCAAGTGTCCGATTTGCCTTATTACGAACATTTATGCATTGATCCTTTTGTTTTAAATTCTTACTAATCATAACTCCCAGATCCCTTTCGCAATCCGACTTCGCAATCACAACACCATCTAGCTCGTATCTTGTAACTCTATCATCATTACCTAACCTCAGAACTTTACATTTATCAGCATTAAACTGCATCTGCCAATCCTTTGACCATTTCAAAACCCTATCTAGATCAACTTGAAGTGATAGTGAGTCCTCCTCCGAATTAATTTCCCTACCGATTTTCGTATCATCGGCAAATTTGCAAATGTTGCTACTCAAACCTGAATCTAAATCATTTATATATATTATAAACAACAGAGGTCCCAGGACAGAGCCTTGAGGCACTCCACTTACAACATTTTCCCACTCTGACTTGATTCCATTTATACTAACTCTCTGTTTCCTTTGGTATAGCCATGCCCTAATCCAGCTTAATATAGCACCCCCAATACCATGAGACTCTATCTTTTTAATCAGTCTTTCATGTGTCACTGTATCTAAAGCTTTGCTAAAGTCAAGGTATACAACATCGCAATCCTTACCACTATCAACTGCCTCAACAATGCTAGAATAAAAAGATAACAAATTTGTTAAACATGAACGGCCATTTATAAAACCATGTTGCGACTCAATTATTAATTTATGTTTTTCAAGATGAAGACGAATTTTATTTGCTATTATGGATTCGAGTAACTTTCCCACAATAGACGTTAGGGTAATTGGTCGATAGTTAGACGCAAGTGATCTATCTCCTTTCTTAAAAACTGGTATCACATTAGCAACTTTCCAAAACTCTGGCACTCTGCCTGACTCTATTGATTTATTAAATATGGTTGACAGTGGGTCACAAAGCTCCTCTTTGCATTCTTTAAGCATTCTTTGCATTCTTTGTTCTTATGTTCTTATGTTATATCAAATAAATGGATTTAAACTATTTCACACAGATAGATATATTAGACGAGGAGGGGGAGTAGCCATATATGTTAGGGACAATTTGAAATGTAGTCTCAAAGAGGGAATCAAAACTGAGCCACACACAGAAACTATTTGGATAGAATTATACGAAAAAGCAAATAATATTATAATAGGAGTTATATATAGGCTACCAAATTTAGACAGAATGGAAGCAAAGCATCTATGGGATGAAATATCTAGGGCATCTAGATCTAACAGTATTTACGTCATATTTGACTTTAATTTTAGTGGAATAAACTGGTTGAATAAAACAGGGAATAGTGAAGCAGAAGATTTTCTAGAATTAATTGACGATTGCTTTCTTACGCAACACATTAAGCCAGAGTTTTGGAAAGTTGCTAATGTGATACCAGTTTTTAAGAAAGGAGATAGATCACTTGCGTCTAACTATCGACCAATTAGCCTAACGTCTATTGTGGGAAAGTTACTCGAATCTATAATAGCAAATAAAATTCGTCTTCATCTTGAAAAACATAAATTAATAATTGAGTCGCAACATGGTTTTATAAATGGCCGTTCATGTTTAACAAATTTGTTATCTTTTTATTCTAGCATTGTTGAGGCAGTTGATAGTGGTAAGGATTGCGATGTTGTATACCTTGACTTTAGCAAAGCTTTTGATACAGTGCCACATGAAAGACTGATTAAAAAAATAGAGTCTCATGGTATTGGGGGTGCTATATTAAGCTGGATTAGGGCATGGCTATACCAAAGGAAACAGAGAGTTAGTATAAATGGAATCAAGTCAGAGTGGGAAAATGTTGTAAGTGGAGTGCCTCAAGGCTCTGTCCTGGGACCTCTGTTGTTTATAATATATATAAATGATTTAGATTCAGGTTTGAGTAGCAACATTTGCAAATTTGCCGATGATACGAAAATCGGTAGGGAAATTAATTCGGAGGAGGACTCACTATCACTTCAAGTTGATCTAGATAGGGTTTTGAAATGGTCAAAGGATTGGCAGATGCAGTTTAATGCTGATAAATGTAAAGTTCTGAGGTTAGGTAATGATGATAGAGTTACAAGATACGAGCTAGATGGTGTTGTGATTGCGAAGTCGGATTGCGAAAGGGATCTGGGTGTTATGATTAGTAAGAATTTAAAACAAAAGGATCAATGCATAAATGTTCGTAATAAGGCAAATCGGACACTTGGATTTATTAATCGCAGCGTTAGTAACAAGACACCTGGTGTGGTTCTCAAGCTATATCTTGCTCTAGTTAGGCCCCATTTAGATTATGCAGTTCAGTTTTGGTCGCCATATTATAGAATGGATATAAATTCACTTGAACGTGTCCAGCGTAGGATGACTAAGTTAATTCCCCAAATTAGAAATCTTTCATATGAAGAAAGATTAACAAAGCTTAAGTTGCATTCACTGGAAAGGCGAAGAGTTAGGGGCGACATGATAGAGGTTTACAAGTGGGTGAATGGACATAACAAGGGGGATATTAATAGGGTATTAAAAGTATCAACACAGGACAGAACACGAAACAATGGGTATAAATTGGATAAGTTTAGATTTAGGAAAGACTTGGGTAAATACTGGTTCAGTAACAGGGTTGTAGATTTGTGGAACCAATTGCCGCGTAACGTGGTGGAGGTGGGGTCCCTCGATTGTTTCAAGCGCGGGTTGGACAAGTATATGAGTGGGATTGGGTGGTTATAGAATAGGAGCTGCCTCGTATGGGCCAATAGGCCTTCTGCAGTTACCTTTGTTCTTATGTTCTTATTAAGGAACCAACACGGGAAAATAATATTTTAGATTTAGTGCTAACTAACAGGGAAACACAAATCAATGACATCGAAATAGGGAGTGAGCTAGGGAACAGTGATCACAAAGAAATCAGATTTAGCATAGAATGGAATAGACCTGTAGGAGAAAATTCTGTTAAAGTGCCAGATTTTCGAAAAGCTGATTTTAATAGCCTTAGAATTTTTTTGGGTCAAATTGATTGGAAAGTCTTGGGTATGGGGTGGGGGCCGGTCTTGGAGCGAGACATGAACCCAGCGATAGGTGACGTAAATGGGGATTTCGATGTGGATTCAATATATAACTTATTTAAGAATATTCTAAACAAAGCACAGGAACGTAGTATACCATACAAATTGAATAGATCGAATACCAATGACCCAAAGTGGATAACAAAGAATTTGAAGAACCTTATAGGTAAAAAGAGAGCTTGGTACAAAAGGATTAAAAATGGGGAGGTCGCTTTAGAACAGGAATTCGTACAACTGGTTAGAAATGTTAAAAAAGAGATAAGGAAAGCAATAAGAAACTATGAAGTTCGCATAGCAGGGCAAGCAAAAACAAATCCTAAAGGGTTTTTTCAGTTATATCGTACTAAGACTAGGGAAAGGATAGGTCCATTAAAAACTGTGACAGGTCAAATAACAGATAGTGATGAAGAGATGAGTAGTATTTTTAATAAATATTTTGTATCTGTATTTACTAAAGAGGAACTTAACAATATGCCTTCAGCCGAACAAGTCTATGTGGGTGGGGACGAGGACAGGTTGACGAGTTTAGCAGTTACCAGGGAGGATGTTCTTAAACAAATAGTAAAACTCAAACCAAACAAATCCCCAGGGCCGGATGAAGTGTTTGCTAGGGTGCTTAAAGAATGCAAAGAGGAGCTTTGTGACCCACTGTCAACCATATTTAATAAATCAATAGAGTCAGGCAGAGTGCCAGAGTTTTGGAAAGTTGCTAATGTGATACCAGTTTTTAAGAAAGGAGATAGATCACTTAAGAACATAAGAACATAAGAACAAAGGTAACTGCAGAAGGCCTATTGGCCCATACGAGGCAGCTCCTATTCTATAACCACCCAATCCCACTCATATACTTGTCCAACCCGTGCTTGAAACAATCGAGGGACCCCACCTCCACAATGTTACGCGGCAATTGGTTCCACAAATCAACAACCCTGTTACTGAACCAGTATTTACCCAAGTCTTTCCTAAATCTAAACTTATCCAATTTATATCCATTGTTTCGTGTTCTGTCCTGTGTTGATACTTTTAATACCCTATTAATATCCCCCCGGTTATGTCCATTCATCCACTTGTAAACCTCTATCATGTCACCCCTAACTCTTCGCCTTTCCAGTGAATGCAACTTAAGCTTTGTTAATCTTTCTTCATATGAAAAGTTTCTAATTTGGGGAATTAACTTAGTCATCCTACGCTGGACACGTTCAAGTGAATTTATATCCATTCTATAATATGGCGACCAAAACTGAACTGCATAATCTAAATGGGGCCTAACTAGAGCAAGATATAGCTTGAGAACCACACCAGGTGTCTTGTTACTAACGCTGCGATTAATAAATCCAAGTGTCCGATTTGCCTTATTACGAACATTTATGCATTGATCCTTTTGTTTTAAATTCTTACTAATCATAACTCCCAGATCCCTTTCGCAATCCGACTTCGCAATCACAACACCATCTAGCTCGTATCTTGTAACTCTATCATCATTTCCTAACCTCAGAACTTTACATTTATCAGCATTAAACTGCATCTGCCAATCCTTTGACCATTTCAAAACCCTATCTAGATCAACTTGAAGTGATAGTGAGTCCTCCTCCGAATTAATTTCCCTACCGATTTTCGTATCATCGGCAAATTTGCAAATGTTGCTACTCAAACCTGAATCTAAATCATTTATATATATTATAAACAACAGAGGTCCCAGGACAGAGCCTTGAGGCACTCCACTTACAACATTTTCCCACTCTGACTTGATTCCATTTATACTAACTCTCTGTTTCCTTTGGTATAGCCATGCCCTAATCCAGCTTAATATAGCACCCCCAATACCATGAGACTCTATTTTTTTAATCAGTCTTTCATGTGGCACTGTATCAAAAGCTTTGCTAAAGTCAAGGTATACAACATCGCAATCCTTACCACTATCAACTGCCTCAACAATGCTAGAATAAAAAGATAACAAATTTGTTAAACATGAACGGCCATTTATAAAACCATGTTGCGACTCAATTATTAATTTATGTTTTTCAAGATGAAGACGAATTTTATTTGCTATTATAGATTCGAGTAACTTTCCCACAATAGACGTTAGGCTAATTGGTCGATAGTTAGACGCAAGTGATCTATCTCCTTTCTTAAAAACTGGTATCACATTAGCAACTTTCCAAAACTCTGGCACTCTGCCTGACTCTATTGATTTATTAAATATGGTTGACAGTGGGTCACAAAGCTCCTCTTTGCATTCTTTAAGCACCCTAGCAAACACTTCATCCGGCCCTGGGGATTTGTTTGGTTTGAGTTTTACTATTTGTTTAAGAACATCCTCCCTGGTAACTGCTAAACTCGTCAACCTGTCCTCGTCCCCACCCACATAGACTTGTTCGGCTGAAGGCATATTGTTAAGTTCCTCTTTAGTAAATACAGATACAAAATATTTATTAAAAATACTACTCATCTCTTCATCACTATCTGTTATTTGACCTGTCTCAGTTTTTAATGGACCTATCCTTTCCCTAGTCTTAGTACGATATAACTGAAAAAACCCTTTAGGATTTGTCTTTGCTTGCCCTGCTATGCGAACTTCATAGTTCCTTTTTGCTTTCCTTATCTCTTTTTTAACATTTCTAACCAGTTGTACGAATTCCTGTTCTAAAGTGACCTCCCCATTTTTAATCCTTTTGTACCAAGCTCTCTTTTTACCTATAAGGTTCTTCAAATTCTTTGTTATCCACTTTGGGTCATTAGTATACGATCTATTCAATTTGTATGGTATACTACGTTCCTGTGCTTTGTTTAGAATATTCTTAAATAAGTTATATATTGAATCCACATCGAAATCCCCATTTAAGTCACCTAACGCTGGGTTCATGTCTCGCTCCAAGACCGGCCCACACCCCATACCCAAGCCTTTCCAATCAATTTGACCCAAAAAATTTCTTAGGCTATTCAAATCAGCTTTTCGAAAATCTGGCACTTTAACAGAATTTTCTCCTACTGGTCTATTCCATTCTATGCTAAATCTGATTTCTTTGTGATCACTGCTCCCTAGCTCACTCCCTATTTCGATGTCATTAATTTGCGTTTCCCTGTTAGTTAACACTAAATCTAAAATATTATTTTCCCGTGTTGGTTCCTTAATGTGTTGCGTAAGAAAGCAATCGTCAATTAATTCTAGAAAATCTTCTGCTTCACTATTCCCTGTTTTGTTCAACCAGTTTATTCCGCTAAAATTAAAGTCACCCATGACATAAATACTGTTAGATCTAGATGCTCTAGATATTTCATCCCATAGATGCTTTGCTTCCATTCTGTCTAAATTTGGTGGCCTATATATTACTCCTATTATAATATTATTAGCTTTTTCGTTTAATTCAATCCAAATAGTTTCTGTGTGTGGCTCTGTTTTGATTCCCTCTTTGAGACTACATTTCAAATTGTCCCTAACATATATGGCTACTCCACCTCCTCGTCTAATATATCTATCTGTGTGAAATAGTTTAAATCCATATATTTGATATTCAGCTAATAGTTCTCTATTTTCTACATTCATCCACGTTTCGGTAAGTGCAATAATATCTATTTTTTCTGTGCAGACAAGAGCATTTAATTCGTTAATTTTATTTCTTAGACTTCTACTGTTAGTGTAATATACCCTAAGTGAATTGTTATTTTGCGGACCTTCTCTTTCCCTGATCGTTTTGCCAATTCCTTTCTCCCACAAACTCATACTTTTATTACCTCCTTCCTCCAAATCAATTCCCATACCTCTATCTACTAACAGTTTAAACCCAAACAAACACCTCTAACCACTTCTTCTAGCGAGTTCGCAACAGCAACAACCCCAGCTCTCGATAGATGCACCCCATCACGAGCATACATTTCATTTCTTCCATAGAAGTGTTCCCAGTTGTCTATGAAAGATATTGCATTTGATTTGCAATATCTTTCCAGCCGGCAATTGACACCAAGTGCCCTCGATATCCATTCATTTCCCACTCCCTTTCTTGGAAGAATGCCACATATGATCGGGATTCCTCCCTTGCTCCTAACTAACTCTATGGCTGTTTTATACCTCTGAATCAGTTCCTCACTCCTGACTCGACCAACATCATTTCCTCCCACGCTAATGCAAATAATGGGATTGTTCCCATTACCAGCCATAATATCATTCATGTTGTTTATAATATCACCAATGCCAGCTCCGGGATAGCAAACCCTTAACCTGTTCCCCCTATCTCTAGCACAAAACTTTCTATCCAAATACCTTATCTGGGAATCTCCCACAACTAATGTTTGCTTAGGTACTTCCTTTACTTTCTGAGGGGCCTGCGCTTCCTTTCTCTTCGTTGCTTTCCCTTTTGCGCGATCCACAGTCTCTCCACAGCACTCATCCTCCAAAACGTCAAATGAATTTGAAGTTGCTATGGCGTTTGAAGGCGGCTTTATCAAAGTCTTCTTAAGGCCCCTGTCTTTCGCAACTTTCGCAACTTGCGTCTAACTATCGACCAATTAGCCTAACGTCTATTGTGGGAAAGTTACTCGAATCTATAATAGCAAATAAAATTCGTCTTCATCTTGAAAAACATAAATTAATAATTGAGTCGCAACATGGTTTTATAAATGGCCGTTCATGTTTAACAAATTTGTTATCTTTTTATTCTAGCATTGTTGAGGCAGTTGATAGTGGTAAGGATTGCGATGTTGTATACCTTGACTTTAGCAAAGCTTTTGATACAGTGCCACATGAAAGACTGATTAAAAAAATAGAGTCTCATGGTATTGGGGGTGCTATATTAAGCTGGATTAGGGCATGGCTATACCAAAGGAAACAGAAAGTTAGTATAAATGGAATCAAGTCAGAGTGGGAAAATGTTGTAAGTGGAGTGCCTCAAGGCTCTGTCCTGGGACCTCTGTTGTTTATAATATATATAAATGATTTAGATTCAGGTTTGAGTAGCAACATTTGCAAATTTGCCGATGATACGAAAATCGGTAGGGAAATTAATTCGGAGGAGGACTCACTATCACTTCAAGTTGATCTAGATAGGGTTTTGAAATGGTCAAAGGATTGGCAGATGCAGTTTAATGCTGATAAATGTAAAGTTCTGAGGTTAGGTAATGATGATAGAGTTACAAGATACGAGCTAGATGGTGTTGTGATTGCGAAGTCGGATTGCGAAAGGGATCTGGGAGTTATGATTAGTAAGAATTTAAAACAAAAGGATCAATGCATAAATGTTCGTAATAAGGCAAATCGGACACTTGGATTTATTAATCGCAGCGTTAGTAACAAGACACCTGGTGTGGTTCTCAAGCTATATCTTGCTCTAGTTAGGCCCCATTTAGATTATGCAGTTCAGTTTTGGTCGCCATATTATAGAATGGATATAAATTCACTTGAACGTGTCCAGCGTAGGATGACTAAGTTAATTCCCCAAATTAGAAATCTTTCATATGAAGAAAGATTAACAAAGCTTAAGTTGCATTCACTGGAAAGGCGAAGAGTTAGGGGTGACATGATAGAGGTTTACAAGTGGATGAATGGACGTAACCGGGGGGATATTAATAGGGTATTAAAAGTATCAACACAGGACAGAACACGAAACAATGGATATAAATTGGATAAGTTTAGATTTAGGAAAGACTTGGGTAAATACTGGTTCAGTAACAGGGTTGTTGATTTGTGGAACCAATTGCCGCGTAACATTGTGGAGGTGGGGTCCCTCGATTGTTTCAAGCACGGGTTGGACAAGTATATGAGTGGGATTGGGTGGTTATAGAATAGGAGCTGCCTCGTATGGGCCAATAGGCCTTCTGCAGTTACCTTTGTTCTTATGTTCTTATGTTCTTATGTTAAACAGTTACCAGGGAGGATGTTCTTAAACAAATAGTAAAACTCAAACCAAACAAATCCCCAGGGCCGGATGAAGTGTTTGCCAGGGTGCTTAAAGAATGCAAAGAGGAGCTTTGTGACCCACTGTCAACCATATTTAATAAATCAATAGAGTCAGGCAGAGTGCCAGAGTTTTGGAAAGTTGCTAATGTGATACCAGTTTTTAAGAAAGGAGATAGATCACTTGCGTCTAACTATCGACCAATTAGCCTAACGTCTATTGTGGGAAAGTTACTCGAATCTATAATAGAGCGTTTTGTGCTAGAGATAGGGGGAACAGGTTAAGGGTTTGCTATCCCGGAGCTGGCATTGGTGATATTATAAACAACATGAATGATATTATGGCTGGTAATGGGAACAATCCCATTATTTGCATTAGTGTGGGAGGAAATGATGTTGATCGAGTTAGGAGTGAGGAACTGATTCAGAGGTATAAAACAGCCATAGAATTAGTTAGGAGCAAGGGAGGAATCCCGATCATATGTGGCATTCTTCCAAGAAAGGGAGTGGGAAATGAATGGATATCGAGGGCACTTGGTGTCAATTGCCGGCTGGAAAGATATTGCAAATCAAATGCAATATCTTTCATAGACAACTGGGAACACTTCTATGGAAAAAATGAAATGTATGCTCGTGATGGGGTGCATCTATCGAGAGCTGGGGTTGTTGCTGTTGCGAACTCGTTGGAAGAAGTGGTTAGAGGTGTTTGTTTGGGTTTAAACTGATAGTAGATAGAGGTATGGGAATTGATTTGGAGGAAGGAGGTAATAAAAGTATGTGTTTGTGGGAGAAAGGAATTGGCAAAACGATCAGGGAAAGAGAAGGTCCGCAAAATAACAATTCACTTAGGGTATATTACACTAACAGTAGAAGTCTAAGAAATAAAATTAACGAATTAAATGCTCTTGTCTGCACAGAAAAAATAGATATTATTGCACTTACCGAAACGTGGATGAATGTAGAAAATAGAGAACTATTAGCTGAATATCAAATATATGGATTTAAACTATTTCACTCAGATAGATATATTAGACGAGGAGGTGGAGTAGCCATATATGTTAGGGACAATTTGAAATGTAGTCTCAAAGAGGGAATCAAAACAGAGCCACACACAGAAACTATTTGGACAGAATTAAACGAAAAAGCAAATAATATTATAATAGGAGTAATATATAGGCCCCCAAATTTAGACAGAATGGAAGCAAAGCACCTATGGGATGAAATATCTAGAGCATCTAGATCTAACAGTATTTATGTCATGGGTGACTTTAATTTTAGCGGAATAAACTGGTTGAACAAAACAGGGAATAGTGAAGCAGAAGATTTTCTAGAATTAATTGACGATTGCTTTCTTACGCAACACATTAAGGAACCAACACGGGAAAATAATATTTTAGATTTTGTGTTAACTAACAGGGAAACGCAAATTAATGACATCGAAATAGGGAGTGAGCTAGGGAGCAGTGATCACAAAGAAATCAGATTTAGCATAGAATGGAATAGACCAGTAGGAGAAAATTCTGTTAAAGTGCCAGATTTTCGAAAAGCTGATTTTAATAGCCTAAGAAATTTTTTGGGTCAAATTGATTGGAAAGTCTTGGGTATGGGGTGTGGGCCGGTCTTGGAGCGAGACATGAACCCAGCGATAGGTGAATTAAATGGGGATTTCGATGTGGATTCAATATATAACTTATTTAAGAATATTCTAAACAAAGCACAGGAACGTAGTATACCATACAAATTGAATAGATCGAATACTAATGACCCAAAGTGGATAACAAAGAATTTGAAGAACCTTATAGGTAAAAAGAGAGCTTCATAAGAACATAAGAACATAAGAACAAAGGTAACTGCAGAAGGCCTATTGGCCCATACGAGGCAGCTCCTATTCTATAACCACCCAATCCCACTCATATACTTGTCCAACCCGTGCTTGAAACAATCGAGGGACCCCACCTCCACAATGTTACGCGGCAATTGGTTCCACAAATCAACAACCCTGTTACTGAACCAGTATTTACCCAAGTCTTTCCTAAATCTAAACTTATCCAATTTATATCCATTGTTTCGTGTTCTGTCCTGTGTTGATACTTTTAATACCCTATTAATATCCCCCCGGTTATGTCCATTCATCCACTTGTAAACCTCTATCATGTCACCCCTAACTCTTCGCCTTTCCAGTGAATGCAACTTAAGCTTTGTTAATCTTTCTTCATATGAAAGATTTCTAATTTGGGGAATTAACTTAGTCATCCTACGCTGGACACGTTCAAGTGAATTTATATCCATTCTATAATATGGCGACCAAAACTGAACTGCATAATCTAAATGGGGCCTAACTAGAGCAAGATATAGCTTGAGAACCACACCAGGTGTCTTGTTACTAACGCTGCGATTAATAAATCCAAGTGTCCGATTTGCCTTATTACGAACATTTATGCATTGATCCTTTTGTTTTAAATTCTTACTAATCATAACTCCCAGATCCCTTTCGCAATCCGACTTCGCAATCACAACACCATCTAGCTCGTATCTTGTAACTCTATCATCATTACCTAACCTCAGAACTTTACATTTATCAGCATTAAACTGCATAAGAACATAAGAACATAAGAACAAAGGTAACTGCAGAAGGCCTATTGGCCCATACGAGGCAGCTCCTATTCTATAACCACCCAATCCCACTCATATACTTGTCCAACCCGTGCTTGAAACAATCGAGGGACCCCACCTCCACAATGTTACGCGGCAATTGGTTCCACAAATCAACAACCCTGTTACTGAACCAGTATTTACCCAAGTCTTTCCTAAATCTAAACTTATCCAATTTATATCCATTGTTTCGTGTTCTGTCCTGTGTTGATACTTTTAATACCCTATTAATATCCCCCCGGTTATGTCCATTCATCCACTTGTAAACCTCTATCATGTCACCCCTAACTCTTCGCCTTTCCAGTGAATGCAACTTAAGCTTTGTTAATCTTTCTTCATATGAAAGATTTCTAATTTGGGGAATTAACTTAGTCATCCTACGCTGGACACGTTCAAGTGAATTTATATCCATTCTATAATATGGCGACCAAAACTGAACTGCATAATCTAAATGGGGCCTAACTAGAGCAAGATATAGCTTGAGAACCACACCAGGTGTCTTGTTACTAACGCTGCGATTAATAAATCCAAGTGTCCGATTTGCCTTATTACGAACATTTATGCATTGATCCTTTTGTTTTAAATTCTTACTAATCATAACTCCCAGATCCCTTTCGCAATCCGACTTCGCAATCACAACACCATCTAGCTCGTATCTTGTAACTCTATCATCATTACCTAACCTCAGAACTTTACATTTATCAGCATTAAACTGCATCTGCCAATCCTTTGACCATTTCAAAACCCTATCTAGATCAACTTGAAGTGATAGTGAGTCCTCCTCCGAATTAATTTCCCTACCGATTTTCGTATCATCGGCAAATTTGCAAATGTTGCTACTCAAACCTGAATCTAAATCATTTATATATATTATAAACAACAGAGGTCCCAGGACAGAGCCTTGAGGCACTCCACTTACAACATTTTCCCACTCTGACTTGATTCCATTTATACTAACTCTCTGTTTCCTATGGTATAGCCATGCCCTAATCCAGCTTAATATAGCACCCCCAATACCATGAGACTCTATTTTTTTAATCAGTCTTTCATGTGGCACTGTATCAAAAGCTTTGCTAAAGTCAAGGTATACAACATCGCAATCCTTACCACTATCAACTGCCTCAACAATGCTAGAATAAAAAGATAACAAATTTGTTAAACATGAACGGCCATTTATAAAACCATGTTGCGACTCAATTATTAATTTATGTTTTTCAAGATGAAGACGAATTTTATTTGCTATTATAGATTCGAGTAACTTTCCCACAATAGACGTTAGGCTAATTGGTCGATAGTTAGACGCAAGTGATCTATCTCCTTTCTTAAAAACTGGTATCACATTAGCAACTTTCCAAAACTCTGGCACTCTGCCTGACTCTATTGATTTATTAAATATGGTTGACAGTGGGTCACAAAGCTCCTCTTTGCATTCTTTAAGCACCCTAGCAAACACTTCATCCGGCCCTGGGGATTTGTTTGGTTTGAGTTTTACTATTTGTTTAAGAACATCCTCCCTGGTAACTGCTAAACTCGTCAACCTGTCCTCGTCCCCACCCACATAGACTTGTTTGGCTGAAGGCATATTGTTAAGTTCCTCTTTAGTAAATACAGATACAAAATATTTATTAAAAATACTACTCATCTCTTCATCACTATCTGTTATTTGACCTGTCTCAGTTTTTAATGGACCTATCCTTTCCCTAGTCTTAGTACGATATAACTGAAAAAACCCTTTAGGATTTGTCTTTGCTTGCCCTGCTATGCGAACTTCATAGTTCCTTTTTGCTTTCCTTATCTCTTTTTTAACATTTCTAACCAGTTGTACGAATTCCTGTTCTAAAGTGACCTCCCCATTTTTAATCCTTTTGTACCAAGCTCTCTTTTTACCTATAAGGTTCTTCAAATTCTTTGTTATCCACTTTGGGTCATTAGTATACGATCTATTCAATTTGTATGGTATACTACGTTCCTGTGCTTTGTTTAGAATATTCTTAAATAAGTTATATATTGAATCCACATCGAAATCCCCATTTAAGTCACCTAACGCTGGGTTCATGTCTCGCTCCAAGACCGGCCCACACCCCATACCCAAGCCTTTCCAATCAATTTGACCCAAAAAATTTCTTAGGCTATTAAAATCAGCTTTTCGAAAATCTGGCACTTTAACAGAATTTTCTCCTACTGGTCTATTCCATTCTATGCTAAATCTGATTTCTTTGTGATCACTGCTCCCTAGCTCACTCCCTATTTCGATGTCATTAATTTGCGTTTCCCTGTTAGTTAACACTAAATCTAAAATATTATTTTCCCGTGTTGGTTCCTTAATGTGTTGCGTAAGAAAGCAATCGTCAATTAATTCTAGAAAATCTTCTGCTTCACTATTCCCTGTTTTGTTCAACCAGTTTATTCCGCTAAAATTAAAGTCACCCATGACATAAATACTGTTAGATCTAGATGCTCTAGATATTTCATCCCATAGATGCTTTGCTTCCATTCTGTCTAAATTTGGTGGCCTATATATTACTCCTATTATAATATTATTAGCTTTTTCGTTTAATTCAATCCAAATAGTTTCTGTGTGTGGCTCTGTTTTGATTCCCTCTTTGAGACTACATTTCAAATTGTCCCTAACATATATGGCTACTCCACCTCCTCGTCTAATATATCTATCTGTGTGAAATAGTTTAAATCCATATATTTGATATTCAGCTAATAGTTCTCTATTTTCTACATTCATCCACGTTTCGGTAAGTGCAATAATATCTATTTTTTCTGTGCAGACAAGAGCATTTAATTCGTTAATTTTATTTCTTAGACTTCTACTGTTAGTGTAATATACCCTAAGTGAATTGTTATTTTGCGGACCTTCTCTTTCCCTGATCGTTTTGCCAATTCCTTTCTCCCACAAACACATACTTTTATTACCTCCTTCCTCCAAATCAATTCCCATACCTCTATCTACTAACAGTTTAAACCCAAACAAACACCTCTAACCACTTCTTCTAGCGAGTTCGCAACAGCAACAACCCCAGCTCTCGATAGATGCACCCCATCACGAGCATACATTTCATTTCTTCCATAGAAGTGTTCCCAGTTGTCTATGTCAACTGCATCTGCCAATCCTTTGACCATTTCAAAACCCTATCTAGATCAACTTGAAGTGATAGTGAGTCCTCCTCCGAATTAATTTCCCTGCCGATTTTCGTATCATCGGCAAATTTGCAAATGTTGCTACTCAAACCTGAATCTAAATCATTTATATATATTATAAACAACAGAGGTCCCAGGACAGAGCCTTGAGGCACTCCACTTACAACATTTTCCCACTCTGACTTGATTCCATTTATACTAACTCTCTGTTTCCTTTGGTATAGCCATGCCCTAATCCAGCTTAATATAGCACCCCCAATACCATGAGACTCTATTTTTTTAATCAGTCTTTCATGTGGCACTGTATCAAAAGCTTTGCTAAAGTCAAGGTATACAACATCGCAATCCTTACCACTATCAACTGCCTCAACAATGCTAGAATAAAAAGATAACAAATTTGTTAAACATGAACGGCCATTTATAAAACCATGTTGCGACTCAATTATTAATTTATGTTTTTCAAGATGAAGACGAATTTTATTTGCTATTATAGATTCGAGTAACTTTCCCACAATAGACGTTAGGCTAATTGGTCGATAGTTAGACGCAAGTGATCTATCTCCTTTCTTAAAAACTGGTATCACATTAGCAACTTTCCAAAACTCTGGCACTCTGCCTGACTCTATTGATTTATTAAATATGGTTGACAGTGGGTCACAAAGCTCCTCTTTGCATTCTTTAAGCACCCTAGCAAACACTTCATCCGGCCCTGGGGATTTGTTTGGTTTGAGTTTTACTATTTGTTTAAGAACATCCTCCCTGGTAACTGCTAAACTCGTCAACCTGTCCTCGTCCCCACCCACATAGACTTGTTCGGCTGAAGGCATATTGTTAAGTTCCTCTTTAGTAAATACAGATACAAAATATTTATTAAAAATACTACTCATCTCTTCATCACTATCTGTTATTTGACCTGTCTCAGTTTTTAATGGACCTATCCTTTCCCTAGTCTTAGTACGATATAACTGAAAAAACCCTTTAGGATTTGTCTTTGCTTGCCCTGCTATGCGAACTTCATAGTTTCTTTTTGCTTTCCTTATCTCTTTTTTAACATTTCTAACCAGTTGTACGAATTCCTGTTCTAAAGTGACCTCCCCATTTTTAATCCTTTTGTACCAAGCTCTCTTTTTACCTATAAGGTTCTTCAAATTCTTTGTTATCCACTTTGGGTCATTAGTATACGATCTATTCAATTTGTATGGTATACTACGTTCCTGTGCTTTGTTTAGAATATTCTTAAATAAGTTATATATTGAATCCACATCGAAATCCCCATTTAAGTCACCTATCGCTGGGTTCATGTCTCGCTCCAAGACCGGCCCACACCCCATACCCAAGCCTTTCCAATCAATTTGACCCAAAAAATTTCTTAGGCTATTAAAATCAGCTTTTCGAAAATCTGGCACTTTAACAGAATTTTCTCCTACTGGTCTATTCCATTCTATGCTAAATCTGATTTCTTTGTGATCACTGCTCCCTAGCTCACTCCCTATTTCGATGTCATTAATTTGCGTTTCCCTGTTAGTTAACACTAAATCTAAAATATTATTTTCCCGTGTTGGTTCCTTAATGTGTTGCGTAAGAAAGCAATCGTCAATTAATTCTAGAAAATCTTCTGCTTCACTATTCCCTGTTTTGTTCAACCAGTTTATTCCGCTAAAATTAAAGTCACCCATGACATAAATACTGTTAGATCTAGATGCTCTAGATATTTCATCCCATGGATGCTTTGCTTCCATTCTGTCTAAATTTGGTGGCCTATATATTACTCCTATTATAATATTATTAGCTTTTTCGTTTAATTCAATCCAAATAGTTTCTGTGTGTGGCTCTGTTTTGATTCCCTCTTTGAGACTACATTTCAAATTGTCCCTAACATATATGGCTACTCCACCTCCTCGTCTAATATATCTATCTGTGTGAAATAGTTTAAATCCATATATTTGATATTCAGCTAATAGTTCTCTATTTTCTACATTCATCCACGTTTCGGTAAGTGCAATAATATCTATTTTTTCTGTGCAGACAAGAGCATTTAATTCGTTAATTTTATTTCTTAGACTTCTACTGTTAGTGTAATATACCCTAAGTGAATTGTTATTTTGCGGACCTTCTCTTTCCCTGATCGTTTTGCCAATTCCTTTCTCCCACAAACACATACTTTTATTACCTCCTTCCTCCAAATCAATTCCCATACCTCTATCTACTAACAGTTTAAACCCAAACAAACACCTCTAACCACTTCTTCTAGCGAGTTCGCAACAGCAACAACCCCAGCTCTCGATAGATGCACCCCATCACGAGCATACATTTCATTTCTTCCATAGAAGTGTTCCCAGTTGTCTATGAAAGATATTGCATTTGATTTGCAATATCTTTCCAGCCGGCAATTGACACCAAGTGCCCTCGATATCCATTCATTTCCCACTCCCTTTCTTGGAAGAATGCCACATATGATCGGGATTCCTCCCTTGCTCCTAACTAACTCTATGGCTGTTTTATACCTCTGAATCAGTTCCTCACTCCTGACTCGACCAACATCATTTCCTCCCACGCTAATGCAAATAATGGGATTGTTCCCATTACCAGCCATAATATCATTCATGTTGTTTATAATATCACCAATGCCAGCTCCGGGATAGCAAACCCTTAACCTGTTCCCCCTATCTCTAGCACAAAACGTTCTATCCAAATACCTTATCTGGGAATCTCCCACAACTAATGTTTGCTTAGGTACTTCCTTTACTTTCTGAGGGGCCTGCGCTTCCTTTCTCTTCGTTGCTTTCCCTTTCCCTTCTTCGTACAAAAGGATTAAAAATGGGGAGGTCACTTTAGAACAGGAATTCGTACAACTGGTTAGAAATGTTAAAAAAGAGACAAGGAAAGCAAAAAGAAACTATGAAGTTCGCATAGCAGGGCAAGCAAAGACAAATCCTAAAGGGTTTTTTCAGTTATATCGTACTAAGACTAGGGAAAGGATAGGTCCATTAAAAACTGAGACAGGTCAAATAACAGATAGTGATGAAGAGATGAGTAGTATTTTTAATAAATATTTTGTATCTGTATTTACTAAAGAGGAACTTAACAATATGCCTTCAGCCGAACAAGTCTATGTGGGTGGGGACGAGGACAGGTTGACGAGTTTAGCAGTTACCAGGGAGGATGTTCTTAAACAAATAGTAAAACTCAAACCAAACAAATCCCCAGGGCCGGATGAAGTGTTTGCCAGGGTGCTTAAAGAATGCAAAGAGGAGCTTTGTGACCCACTGTCAACCATATTTAATAAATCAATAGAGTCAGGCAGAGTGCCAGAGTTTTGGAAAGTTGCTAATGTGATACCAGTTTTTAAGAAAGGAGATAGATCACTTGCGTCTAACTATCGACCAATTACCCTAACGTCTATTGTGGGAAAGTTACTCGAATCCATAATAGCAAATAAAATTCGTCTTCATCTTGAAAAACATAAATTAATAATTGAGTCGCAACATGGTTTTATAAATGGCCGTTCATGTTTAACAAATTTGTTATCTTTTTATTCTAGCATTGTTGAGGCAGTTGATAGTGGTAAGGATTGCGATGTTGTATACCTTGACTTTAGCAAAGCTTTTGATACAGTGCCACATGAAAGACTGATTAAAAAGATAGTCTCATGGTATTGGGGGTGCTATATTAAGCTGGATTAGGGCATGGCTATACCAAAGGAAACAGAGAGTTAGTATAAATGGAATCAAGTCAGAGTGGGAAAATGTTGTAAGTGGAGTGCCTCAAGGCTCTGTCCTGGGACCTCTGTTGTTTATAATATATATAAATGATTTAGATTCAGGTTTGAGTAGCAACATTTGCAAATTTGCCGATGATACGAAAATCGGTAGGGAAATTAATTCGGAGGAGGACTCACTATCACTTCAAGTTGATCTAGATAGGGTTTTGAAATGGTCAAAGGATTGGCAGATGCAGTTTAATGCTGATAAATGTAAAGTTCTGAGGTTAGGTAATGATGATAGAGTTACAAGATACGAGCTAGATGGTGTTGTGATTGTGAAGTCGGATTGCGAAAGGGATCTGGGAGTTATGATTAGTAAGAATTTAAAACAAAAGGATCAATGCATAAATGTTCGTAATAAGGCAAATCGGACACTTGGATTTATTAATCGCAGCGTTAGTAACAAGACACCTGGTGTGGTTCTCAAGCTATATCTTGCTCTAGTTAGGCCCAATTTAGATTATGCAGTTCAGTTTTGGTCGCCATATTATAGAATGGATATAAATTCACTTGAACGTGTCCAGCGTAGGATGACTAAGTTAATTCCCCAAATTAGAAATCTTTCATATGAAGAAAGATTAACAAAGCTTAAGTTGCATTCACTGGAAAGGCGAAGAGTTAGGGGCGACATGATAGAGGCTTACAAGTGGGTGAATGGACATAACAAGGGGGATATTAATAGGGTATTAAAAGTATCAACACAGGACAGAACACGAAACAATGGGTATAAATTGGATAAGTTTAGATTTAGGAAAGACTTGGGTAAATACTGGTTCAGTAACAGGGTTGTAGATTTGTGGAACCAATTGCCGCGTAACGTGGTGGAGGTGGGGTCCCTCGATTGTTTCAAGCGCGGGTTGGACAAGTATATGAGTGGGATTGGGTGGTTATAGAATAGGAGCTGCCTCCTGTGGGCCAGTGGGCCTTCTGCAGTTGCCTTTGTTCTTATGTTCTTATGTTCTTATGTTCAAATAAAATTCGTCTTTATCTTACAAACATAAATTAATAATTGAGTCGCAACATGGTTTTATAAATGGCCGTTCATGTTTAACAAATTTGTTATCTTTTTATTCTAGCATTGTTGAGTCAGTGGATAGTGGTAAGGATTGTGATAAGAACATAAGAACAAAGGTAACTGCAGAAGGCCTATTGGCCCATACGAGGCAGCTCCTATTCTATAACCACCCAATCCCACTCATATACTTGTCCAACCCGCGCTTGAAACAATCGAGGGACACCACCTCCACCACGTTACGCGGCAATTGGTTCCACAAATCAACAACCCTGTTACTGAACCAGTATTTACCCAAGTCTTTCCTAAATCTAAACTTATCCAATTTATACCTATTGTTTCGTGTTCTGTCTTGTGTTGATATTTTTAATACCCTATAAATATCCCCCCTGTTATGTCCATTCATCCACTTGTAAACCTCTATCATGTCACCCCTAACTCCTAGTAGCCAGAACGCACTTCTCAGCCTACTATGCATAAGAACATAAGAACTTAAGAACAAAGGCAACTGCAGAAGGCCTGTTGGCCCATACGAGGCAGCTCCTATTTATAACCACCCAATCCCACTCATATACATGTCCAACCCATGCTTGAAACAATCGAGGGACCCCACCTCCACAATGTTACGCGGCAATTGGTTCCACAAATCAACAACCCTGTTACTTAACCAGTATTTACCCAAGTCTTTCCTAAATCTAAACTTATCCAATTGATACCCATTGTTTTGTGTTCTGTCTTGTGTTGATACTTTTAATACCCTATTAATATCCCCTTTGTTATGTCCATTCACCCACTTGTAAACCTCTATCATGTCACCCCTAACTCTTCGCCTTTCCAGTGAATGCAACTTAAGCTTTGTTAATCTTTCTTCATATGAAAGATTTCTAATTTGGGGAATTAACTTAGTCATCCTACGCTGGACACGTTCAAGTGAATTTATATCCATTCTATAATATGGCGACCAAAACTGAACTGCATAATCTAAATGGGGCCTAACTAGAGCAAGATATAGCTTGAGAACCACACCAGGTGTCTTGTTACTAACGCTGCGATTAATAAATCCAAGTGTCCGATTTGCCTTATTACGAACATTTATGCATTGATCCTTTTGTTTTAAATTCTTACTAATCATAACTCCCAGATCCCTTTCGCAATTCGACTTCGCAATCTCAACACCATCTAGCTCGTATCTTGTAACCCTATCATCATTACCTAACCTCAGAACTTTACATTTATCAGCATTAGACTGCATCTGCCAATCCTTCGACCATTTCAAAACCCTATCTAGATCAACTTGAAGTGATAGTGAGTCCTCCTCCGAATTAATTTCCCTACCGATTTTCGTATCATCGGCAAATTTGCAAATGTTGCTACTCAAACCTGAATCTAAATCATTTATATATATTATAAACAACAGAGGTCCCAGGACAGAGCCCTGAGGCACCCCACTTACAACATTTTCCCACTCTGACTTGACTCCATTTACACTAACTCTCTGTTTCCTTTGATATAGCCATGCACTAATCCAGCTTAATATAGCACCCCCAATACCATGAGACTCTAACTTTTTAATCAGTCTTTCATGTGGCACTGTATCAAAAGCTTTGCTAAAGTCAAGGTACACAACATCACAATCCTTACCACTATCAACTGCCTCAACAATGCTAGAATAAAAAGATAACAAATTTGTTAAACATGAACGGCCATTTATAAAACCATGTTGCGACTCAATTATTAATTTATGTTTGTAAGATAAAGACGAATTTTATTTGCTATTATAGATTCGAGTAACTTTCCCACAATAGACGTTAGGCTAATTGGTCGATAGTTAGACGCAAGTGATCTATCTCCTTTCTTAAAAACTGGTATCACATTAGCAACTTTCCAAAACTCTGGCACTCTGCCTGACTCTATTGATTTATTAAATATGGTTGACAGTGGGTCACAAAGCTCCTCTTTGCATTCTTTAAGCACCCTGGCAAACACTTCATCCGGCCCTGGGGATTTGTTTGGTTTGAGTTTTACTATTTGTTTAAGAACATCCTCCCTGGTAACTGTTAAACTCGTCAACCTGTCCTCGTCCCCACCCACATAGACTTGTTCGGCTGAAGGCATATTGTTAAGTTCCTCTTTAGTAAATACAGATACAAAATATTTATTAAAAATACTACTCATCTCTTCATCACTATCTGTTATTTGACCTGTCACAGTTTTTAATGGACCTATCCTTTCCCTAGTCTTAGTACGATATAACTGAAGAAACCCTTTAGGATTTGTCTTTGCTTGCCCTGCTATGCGAACTTCTTAGTTTCTTTTTGCTTTCCTTATCTCTTTTTTAACATTTCTAACCAGTTGTACGAATTCCTGTTCTAAAGCGACCTCCCCATTTTTAATCCTTTTGTACCAAGCTCTCTTTTTACCTATAAGGTTCTTCAAATTCTTTGTTATCCACTTTGGGTCATTGGTATTCGATCTATTCAATTTGTATGGTATACTACGTTCCTGTGCTTTGTTTAGAATATTCTTAAATAAGTTATATATTGAATCCACATCGAAATCCCCATTTACGTCACCTATCGCTGGGTTCATGTCTCGCTCCAAGACCGGCCCGCACCCCATACCCAAGACTTTCCAATCAATTTGACCCAAAAAATTTCTAAGGCTATTAAAATCAGCTTTTCGAAAATCTGGCACTTTAACAGAATTTTCTCCTACAGGTCTATTCCATTCTATGCTAAATCTGATTTCTTTGTGATCACTGTTCCCTAGCTCACTCCCTATTTCGATGTCATTGATTTGTGTTTCCCTGTTAGTTAACACTAAATCTAAAATATTATTTTCCCGTGTTGGTTCCTTAATGTGTTGCGTAAGAAAGCAATCGTCAATTAATTCTAGAAAATCTTCTGCTTCACTATTCCCTGTTTTATTCAACCAGTTTATTCCACTAAAATTAAAGTCACCCATGACGTAAATACTGTTAGATCTAGATGCCCTAGATATTTCATCCCATAGATGCTTTGCTTCCATTCTGTCTAAATTTGGTAGCCTATATATAACTCCTATTATAATATTATTTGCTTTTTCGTATAATTCTATCCAAATAGTTTCTGTGTGTGGCTCAGTTTTGATTTCCTCTTTGAGACTACATTTCAACTTGTCCCTAACATATATGGCTACGCCCCCTCCTCGTCTAATATATCTATCTGTGTGAAATAGTTTAAATCCATTTATTTGATATTCAGCTAATAGTTCTCTATTTTCTACATTCATCCACGTTTCGGTAAGTGCAATAATATCTATTTTTTCTGTGCAGACAAGAGCATTTAATTCGTTAATTTTATTTCATAGACTTCTACTGTTAGTGTAATATACCCTAAGTGAATTGTTATTTTGAGGCCCTTCTCTTTCCCTGATCATTTTGCAAATTCCTTTCCCCCACAAACACATACTTTTATTACCTCCTTCCTCCAAATCAATTTTCATGTCTCTATCTACTAACAGTTTAAACCCAAACAAACACCTCTAACTGCTTCTTCCAACGAGTTCGCAACAGCAACAACCCCAGCCCTGGATAGATGCACCCCATCACGAGCATGCATTTCATTTCTTCCATAGAAGTGTTCCCAGTTGTCTATGAAAGATATTGCATTTGATTTGCAATATCTTTCCAGCCGGCAATTGCACCAATTGCCCTCGACATCCATTCATTTCCCACTCCCTTTCTTGGAAGAATGCCACATATGATCGGGATTCCTCCCTTGCTCCTAACTAATTCAATGGCTGTCATGAATCTCTGTATTAGATCCTCACTCCTAACTCGCCCTACATCATTACCCCCTGCACTAATACAAATAATGGGTTTGTTCCCATTTCCCGTCATAATATCATTCATGTTTCCAACAATATCACCAATTCCAGCTCCCGGATAGCAAACCCTTAATCTGTTCCCCCTATCTCTGGCACAAAACGTTCTGTCTAAATACCTCACCTGGGAATCTCCCACAACCAAAATTTGCTTCGTTACCTACTTAACTTTCTGAGCAGCCTGAGGGGCCTGCGCTCCGCCGCTCCTTGCTGGATTCCGTTCCGAGTGAACTGCAGGCTCACCACAACACTCGTCCTCCAACACGGCAAATGAATTTGCTGTCCTTAGGGCGTCTGTAGGTGGCCTTGTCAAGGTCTTCTTAAGACCCCTGTCCTTCACGACTCTCCACGATGAGGTCTCGTCAACACTGGTCTCCAACACTGGTCTTGTTGCTAACGCTTCAATTAATTAATCCCAGTGTCCTATTCGCCTTATTACGAATATTCATGCATTGATCCTTTTGTTTTAAATTCTTACTAATCATAACTCTCAGATCCCTTTCGCAATCCGACTTCGCAATCTCAACACCATCTAGCACGTATCTTGTAACTCTATCATCATTACCTAGCCTCAGAACTTTACATTTATCAGCATTAAACTGCATTTGCCAATCCTTTGACCATTTCAAAACCCTAACTAGATCAACTTGAAGTGATAGTGAGTCCTCCTCTGAATTAATTTCCCTACCGATTTTCGTATCATCGGCAAATTTGCAAATGTTGCTACTCAAACCTGAATCTAAATCAATTATATATTATAAACATTAGAGGTCCCAGGACAGAGCCCTGAGGTACTCCACTAACAACATTATCCCACTCTGACTTAACCCCATTTATACTAACTCTCTGTTTCCTTTGGAATAGCCATGCCCTAATCCAAGTTAATATAGCACCCCCAATACCATGAGCGTCTATTTTTTTAATTAGTCTTTCATGTGGCACTGTATCAAAAGCTTTGCTATAGTCAAGGTACACAACATCACAATCCTTACCACTATCAACTTCCTCAACTATGCTGGAATAAAAAGTTAGAAAATTTGTTAAACATGAACGGCCATTTGTAAAACCATGTTGCGACTCATTTATTAATTTATGTTTTCAAGATGGAGACGAATTGTATTTGCAATTATTGATTCAAGTAACTTTCCCACAATAGACGTTAGGCTAATTGGCCGATAGTTTGACGCAAGTGATCTATCTCCTTTATTAAAAATTGGTACTACATTAGCTACCTTCCATGACTCTGGCACTCTGCCTGACTCTATTGATTTATTATATATGGTAGACAGTGGCTCGGAAAGCTCCTCTTTGCATTCTTTAAGCACCCTGGCAAACACTTCATCCGGCCCTGGGGATTTGTTTGGATTTAGTTTTTCTAATTGTTTAATTACATCCTCCCTGGTAACTGCTAAACTATATATATATATATATATATATATATATATATATATATATGTCGTACCTAGTAGCCAGAACGCACTTCTCAGCCTACTATGCAAGGCCCGATTTGCCTAATAAGCCAAGTTTTCCTGAATTAACATATTTTCTCTAATTTTTTTCTTATGAAATGATAAAGCTACCCATTTCATTATGTATGAGGTCAATTGTTTTTTATTGGAGTTAAAATTAACGTAGATATATGACCGAACCTAACCAACCCTACCTAACCTAACCTAACCTATCTTTACAGGTTAGGTTAGGTTAGGTAGCCGAAAAAGTTAGGTTAGGTTAGGTTAGGTAGGTTAGGTAGTCGAAAAACAATTAATTCATGAAAACTTGGCTTATTAGGCAAATTGGGCCTTGCATAGTAGGCTGAGAAGTGCGTTCTGGCTACTAGGTACGACATATATATATATATATATATATATATATATATATATATATATATATATATATATATATATATATATATATATATATATATATATATATATATATATATATTATTAAATATGACCGAAAAAGTAAGATTAATATTTCTAACACGAATTTTCTCAATCTTTCATACATTTCTTTTCACTGTTGGAGGTAATTCAAAAATCAATTCTCCAAAATTCATTTTTTATTTCTAGTCTGACGCGACACGAGCGCGTTTCGTAAAACTTATTACATTTTCAAAGACTTTAGTTTACAAATACACAACTGAATAGAACTTACACATCTCCGATTTTGTTTATATCTACATTTGAGTGAGGTGGATGGGGTGAGGTGGCATTAATAGGGTATTAATTTCATCAACACAAGACAGAACAAGAAGTGGCATTAATAGGGTATTAATTTCATCAACACAAGACAGAACACGAAACAATGGGTATTGAAATGGAAGTGATTGTAGAAAGCCTATTGGTCCATATTTCTTGATGCTTCTATATTGGAGCAGAGTCTTGAGGTGGGTAGAATATAGTTGTGCATTAACTGGCTGTTGATTGCTGGTGTTGACTTCTTAATGTGTAGTGCCTCGCAAACGTCAAGCCGCCTGCTATCGCTGTATCTATCGGAGATGTGTAAGTTCTATTCAGTTGTGTATTTGTAAACTAAAGTCTTTGAAAATGTAATAAGTTTTACGAAACGCGCTCGTGTCGCGTCAGACTAGAAATAAAAAATGAATTTTGGAGAATTGATTTTTGAATTACCTCCAACAGTGAAAAGAAATGTACGAAAGATTGAGAAAATTCGTGTTAGAATTATTAATCTTACTTTTTTGGTCATATTTAATAATATATGTCTACAGGAAAGACTGCTACCAAAATATATATATATATATATATATATATATATATATTGTGACAATAATCTCCTTCAAGAGATTGAGCCTGCTCTTCCCTCCAAAATTACGTCTTCACAATTATATAAAAAGACTATGGAAGAAATGTCCAACAACGACAACAACACCAGCACCAGCAAGGCTTGCCAGGGTGAGCAGAAACGTATGCAACCAGCCACCTGTTCGAACTCCAACCACCAAACTACCCGTTGATCGCTACGACTCCGCTGATTGGTCGCCGGTCTGGCTGCACCTGCACTCGCCCCCAATACTACCTGATGTCTGGGGCCACCCCAACATCAGTCCTCAGAATGTTCCGTGCTTTCGTAGCCAGCACTCCTCCCAGCTAGACTCTAGAGTGTACTGAGAGAGGTGGTGGCTTTAAGCCAATATTCCAGCACCTCCCACTTAACTTTTGTGTTGCACTTCTTGTTATTTTGCCTTAACGTAACTTTTCATTTTGTCATTTAAGAATTCTTATTATTTTGATTCATTGATTTTATTATAAGAATTTGTTTGTGCATTATTTTCATGTTTTGATTTATTTAACGTAATTAAAATTTCATTGTTAAAGTTTACTTGTGTTTTGTGTGTCTTCTCCTTACCTTACCACAGACGAAGTTCCAGTTTTTCTATTTTTTTTTTATAACTATGTGACGAGGCCATACCCCTAGCCTTAAACAGCCGAACACCAACGCGTTACCGTCACAAGTTATATGGGGGCCTGTCCTAGGAGCCTCACTCAGGTACTGGTGCCAAGTGGTAATTTATGGTAAGCGTATTTAACTCTGTTAACGTAGCTTTACTATTTTTCATTCAATTTCATTTTTTATAAGGTGCGGTGTATTGTGCATTACGAGAGTAACATATAGTGAAGGTGAGACAACTTTGGATTACGTGGTGACTGTAGGCCTCAGTCATACTCTTAATTGGTCATCTCTCCCTCCATGTTATTACTCGTATTTACCATCTATGTCCCTTGAATATTTCTCATTCTGACAGATCATCATATTGGTACCCTGGTACTGTGGTCTGCCCCGGGTCAAGAGTACCCAATCTTCTGCAATCTGACTGTAGGAGGACAAAGAGGGCCATAGTTCCTCTAGCTCGAACTTTAGTTGCTGAATTGGGACCTCAGCAGCAGTTCTCGTCACCAGTTGACACCTCGCACCCCTACACGTCAGTCAGAGAAGATGATACATACAACGGTAGGGAATTAGCTTATTTTTTCAGAGCACAAAAGTTCGCTAATTCTGTAAGTATCATATTAAATTCAGTAGGAAAAACTTGCTTTATGTCCTATAGAGACTTGGCAAGGTATGCCTACATCCTTGGACTACCAATTTTACTTTTGAAGCATTTAACTGTTTCATTTGTTTTCGAAACTTTGTTTCATTTGTTAGTAGGATTTTCTTGCCCTTATCCTCTTACATGAGTACCGGGTACAAGATTTCCTGCGCCCTTGATTTAATTTAATCATTTAATATCTTTCACTTAACGTTAATTGTTAAAGATCACACAGGATAGGTGCCAGTTGCCACGTTGTCCTGTTTCTGACATTTCATTATTGAACATTCGTGTACCTTTATTTGCTAATTTCACCATGTTTCGTCTCCAAACTTTCCGTGCAAATCCAGCAGGTGAAATAGGGACTTTGAGTCGTGCCAAGAGGACTGAACTACAAACTCTTGCACATGAGTATCAACTAGAAGTTCCCTACCAAGCCAACAAAAATGACCTACACAACCTGTTGCTGGATTACTATTTAGAGCAAGGTAAGATAGACTCTGAAACTCATGAAACTTACTATATTGCAGATAAAACTGATTTGGCAACGCTGAAACTCAAACTAGAGCTGGCCAAGATTGAACGTGAGCAGCAAAGGGAAGCCCTCGAACAACAAGAACGAGCAGCTGCCATACGAAGAGAAGAACAAGAACGCGGACTCGCCCTCCAGGAACGTGAGGTTGCCCTACTCCAGGAGCGGGAACGAGTACAGCTTGAAACACTCCAGGAGCGGGAACGAGTACAGCTTGAAACCAAACGACGAGAGTTGGAGATGCAACGCGAACATGACAAACAACAAGCGACTCTGGCTCTAGAGTGTCGTCAACGTGAAATCGCCTTGGAAACTTCACACTTCACTCAACGCCAACAAGCTACTGCCAATCTTCCCGTCAGTTTTAATATATCACATGCAAGTAAGTTAATGCCATCCTTTGTAGAAGCAGAAGTTGATGTGTTCTTTACCACCTTTGAAACCCTTGCTAATCAACTCAGTTGGCCTGTCGACCAATGGGCCACACTTCTCAGAGTCCATCTTACAGGTAGAGCTGCAGTCACACTCAGTACTTTGGCGTCTGAGAATGACTACTACACTCTGAAACAAGCAGTGTTGGACGCCTACCTCCTCTCTACTGAAAGTTATAGAAGGAAATTCCGTGACCACCTGAAGGCAAGTACCACTACCTTCCTCGAGTTTGCTAACACGAAACGGAGGTATTTCATGAAATGGCTGGAAGCAGCACATGTCTCTACTTTTACAGAACTCGTCAACCTGATGCTTGTTGAAGAATTCTTGAGACGTGTGCCGCCTCCTGTCCGCCTCTACTTAGCAGATAAAGAAGAAACCGACTACCTGAAGTGTGCTAAGTCGGCTGACACTTACAGCCTCATCCACCGGCTGACACCTGAACCATCCTCCAGTAAGAAGTCGTGGTACAGTTACGAGAAGGTGAGCCCCGATCAAGCTGGTTCACAACTGTACTGCAAGTATTGTAGACTCTATGGACATACCATAGACAAGTGTGGTAAGTCTCAATACAAGGGAACCACTGACCAACAACGACCCAAACCAACTCCTCCTAAGTCCGGTAAGCCTGTGATGAATGTTGGTGTTGATGTTAATGATCTTTCTCTTTTCAGTAACCACCTGTATACTGGAACTGTCTCTGCCAACGGTTCAAATCCGGAGGGACGTTTCAAATTGAAGATCTTGAGGGACACAGCGGCTCTACAATCGATCATCTTGAAGTCGGCTGTGCCCAACATAGTCTACACCGGGGAAACAGTCTTCATCACTGACCTCACTGCTACCACTCCATACCCTCTCGCCAGAGTCCACCTGAATTGTCCCTACGTGAACGGGGAAGTCCAAGTCGCCGTCAGGGAAAAGCCTTTTCCCATGCCTGGAGTGCAACTTCTCCTAGGCAACGACTTGGCAGAAGACCTGCAACCGACCAACCTGATCGTCATGGACAAACCCCAGGTGTGTAACTCTGTGCCAAGTAATCCTATTCTCGAGTATGTTCCAGCAGAGGTTCAAGAGAGTGATGAAGTTTCTCCTCCGGTTCTCGTGACCACCCGTGCACAAGCCGCACGTCCACAGCCAGCTGACTCTACTGCCACCGCTGTCCCTCAAGACCCTCAGAAACTACCCCCGCATCTGACCAAGTTGGAGTTCCGTAAGTTGCAGAGGGAAGATCTTACTTTAACACCATTGTTTTTCCAGGCTGAGACTCAACCCGACAGTATTCCTGGGTTCTTCCTAGAGAACGACTTGCTCTACCGCAGATATAGACCCAGTAAACTGAAGGAGGAGGACGATTGGGCCAACACCGAACAACTTGTGATTCCCACCAGCCTGCGGCCCACTATTCTACACCTGGCCCATGGAGCATTCTCCCACTACGGCTTCAACAAGACTTACCATGGGATTCGCCAAGACTACTACTGGCCAGGTATGGTAAATAACGTCAAACAGTACGTAAAACAGTGTCATACATGTCAGATGGCAGGCAAACCGAACGTCTCCATTCCCAGAGCACCACTGATTCCCATACAGGTGCCTGCGGAACCTTTCCACAGACTCATAATAGACTGTGTTGGTCCTTTACCTCGGACCAGTTCAGGTAACGCCTACATCCTAACCATCCTGTGTCCTACCACCAGATTTCCCATAGCAGTTCCAGTGAAGAACATCACGGCTGCTACGGTTATCAAACATCTATTGAAGATCTTCACTCAATACGGATTTCCCAGGGAGATTCAAAGTGACTGTGGCACCAACTTCACCAGTGATCTCTTCAAAAGGACACTGGAGGAGTTCAACATCAAACAGGTATTGTCCAGCCCCTATCATCCTGCTTCACAGGGTTCTCTTGAACGTAGTCATCAGACCATCAAAGCACTCTTGAAAAAGTTTTGTAGTGAAACCTCAAAGGATTGGGATAAGCAGATTGACCTAATAATGTGTATTTTCAGAAGTCTCCCCAATGAGTCCCTAGGAGTATCTCCTTATGAGATGCTCTACGGCCGTAAGTGCCGTACTCCCCTTAAGGCTTTCAAAGACTCTCTCAGAGATGCCACCTTCAGTGAGCATCAGAATGTGCCCCAGTTTCTTCAAAACCTTCAGCACATTCTAGAGAGAGTCCACCGCTTTGCTCATGATAATCTATTGAAAGCCCAGGTGAGAATGAAGACTCATTACGACCAGACCAGCAAAGTAAGAAAATTCAAGCCGGGAGACTTCGTCCTTGCTTATTTCCCTATCCCCGGTTCACCTTTACAAAACAGATTTTCAGGACCCTACTGCGTCAAAGAGTGCAGGAATAATAATAATTATGTGATAGAGACTCCTGATAGGCGGCGGAAGACCCAGCTGTGCCACGTCAACCTCCTGAAGCAATATAATGGTACTCCTCCCACTGTCTTGACTAATTATTCCACATTCACAGAACCCTACATCCACAGTGAGACCTTCCCAGCTTCTCCTCCCGAAAGCACTGACAAGGAGTCAGCGCTTTCTAATTCCGAAATCCTTAATGATCTTCCCAAATACTTTCAGGATAATCATAGTGCACCTCTCGTCAAGATCTTCAGAGAACATCAAGAGTTGTTCAGAGATGATCCCCAAGAGTGTAATGTTACCCAGCACGACATCCAACTGCTCCCCGACACCCGGCCGATTCGTCAACCCTTCTACCGAATCAGCCCGAGCAAGAAGGAAGTCATGCGTGCTGAGGTGCAATACCTCTTGGATCATGGACTGGCTACACCTTGTGAGTCCCCCTGGGCCTCACCCTGTATCTTGGTGCCCAAACCCCAAGGTAAGGTGCGGTTGTGCACCGACTATCGTAAACTGAACTCTGTCACTGTCAAGGATGCTTACCCCTTGCCAAGGATAGATGACATCCTTGATGCCATTGGTAGTGCCCAGTACTTGTCCCAAGTGGACTTGCTTAAGGGGTACTATCAAGTGTGTCTAACGGAGCGCGCTAAAGAGATATCTGCCTTCATCACTCCTTTTGGACTTTTCAGATATGAACGCCTTCCTTTCGGACTATGTAATGCCCCGGCCACCTTTCAAAGAGCTGTCAACCGTGTCATCCAGGGCTTGGATAACACATACGCCTACCTGGACGATATCGTCGTAGCCTCCAACTCCTGGAGTGAACATCTGCTCCAGCTGCGACGTCTGTTCTCCAAGCTCCTGACAGCCGGCCTCACCATCAACCTGGGCAAGTCCACTTTCGCGAAAGGTAAAGTGCGTTATCTGGGTCATGTTATTGGGAGTGGCAGCATAGCTCCGTTAGACTCACACACGCAAGCCATCCTACAGTATCCACAGCCTACCACCAGGAAGCAGCTCCTGCGCTTCCTTGGTCTTGCCTCTTACTACCGTAGGTTTGTGAGGAATTTCAGTACAGTCGCCACACCTCTAATTCTATTAACCAGTCCCAAGCAACGGTATAATTGGACCATGCAGCAAACCGTTGCTTTCGAACAACTCAAATTCCTCCTCTGTTCTAACCCCATTCTCGCCTCTCCAGATATCACCAAGCCTTTCGTCCTTCATGTCGACGCCAGTGGTACCGGCGTTGGTGGTGTCCTGATGCAACTACGAGGCGAGGAGGTTCTACCTGTCGGCTACTACAGCTACAAACTGAAACCACACCAGAGGAACTACAGCACTATTGAAAAGGAGCTACTATCCATCGTCCTGAACCTCCAACACTTCGCTCCGTACCTACAAGGCGCCAGGTCTACCACCATCTTCTCAGACCACAACCCTCTCCGCTTCCTACATCAAGCCCAATTCACCAACCAGCGTCTTCTACGATGGGCTCTGTATTTACAAGACTTCAACCTGGAGATCCGCTATATCAAGGGTTCTGACAACACCATAGCCGATGCCCTCTCCAGAGTTTATGAAGTAGAAGCGACTCCATCCATTACTCCACCACATAACGACGTACTTCTTCCAGAACCGCAGGCTTCGGGGGAGAGTTGTGACAATAATCTCCTTCAAGAG